>NW_022985207.1:156420-190752 GCF_010093535.1 Lindgomyces ingoldianus
TTTAAGAATAATCCTACACTATACTAACACTTATACGCCAGCAGGTTCCGCTTCATTCGCTGACAAAGGGACACTGAACACTTAGAGGAGAGAGCCTCAAGAATACTTGCTACTTACTAAATACAAGAGGTATAGGAGAGTTCGCTAGGAAAATACAGAGAGATAGATATTTTACATGTATGGGCTATTAGGAGGTATGCTATTACTAAGGAATTGCTTATGTAATAAACTACTAGTGCCCTCTAGGCTAGAGCCGGGCGTAATAAAGACATCCATCCATCCATCCTTAACCCTCTTTGTTGGCCTTGGATCTTCGAGTTCTCGCTCGAGGGCCTTCTTTTCCATCTATAGAATGGCCAACTCCGTGTTTTTTTGGTCAATGCTCTTTGCCGCTTTGCGCACGACCATCTGCGTGTCCCGTGTTGATTTTCCCCGCCCGTTGCCGAAGTGCTTGAGCAGCTCGACGCCGCCGCGGGGAATTAGTAGACAAATAAATGCTTTTCTCTTCAAGGGAGTCGTCTTGCCTGGCTCCTTGTGCGGCGGGGCAGCTTCCTTAGTCGCCCATTGGCTGTTAAGCGGCTTGCTAATGTCAGGCTGCCGCAGGTGCAAGTCCGTTTTGCACCGCGAGTCTGTCCATCCCGGCATTGCTGAAGCCAAGGAATTCAACGGTGTAAATTTTTTGGGAATTGAAGCAGAAATGAATGAGAAACGCGTCTTTCAAAATGGGAGATTACGAAGTCGACGCGATTGCGCACAGATGGCGGTCGAGCGGGGTGGCGGTCGGGGGGTGGCTTATCTTAGTGTCTCCTTCAGCACGTCTCGACGGCATGTCGATACGCATGTGGTTCCATTTGCGGATGTCAGTATCATCGCTTATATGTTTAGACTCAATACGCATCGATATGCACGTCCCGACTTTTAAGCTATACGAGATTCTCTCACTAGTTCAGCGTGGCCTGCATGCTAGGGTCAAGTTCCAGAGGAGCGGACACCAACAACGTCCAGGAGCTGCCCTACCCGAAGTGAGCAAATTTTTCTCTCCTTCATTTTGGCCTCAAAAAATAGTAGACTTATTGACGTAAACTTGTTTTAGAGTTGGATACGGAAATGGACTTCTGCATAATCGTGCATATCCTCGCAGTTCTAGCCTAGGCTAGCCTACTGGCCAATGCGGCTTATCTCGCCAATCATTCCCTATTCGACATTGATTATGACACTTGATAGCCTGGTGATTTGTCTGGATTCCTAACGTGTTCTAGTTACGAAATTGCTCTATTAAGATTGACTAAATAAGTGGAACGGACTGATATTTTAGTAAATCAGGTAACCCCTAGTTTTGATATATCGTCCTATTCACAGCACAGTAAATTTATTGCAGTTTAATCACTACTGTTGGCTAAGGATCTAAAGATGCCTTCTGATGAGGAAACGGAGCTTCGAATAAGCTCAGACAGATGGGTTTGCTGTCTGGAAATATATAGAGATTCAGCGGATAGCGGTTAGTCCCCAGGATTTCTTCCACCCTAAGATACGTGCTAATGCAAGGATAGCACCCCTGTATGGAACTGGATTTCTCGTAAATTTCCGCGATGTTGCTAAGAAGCTCATAATCGTTACCGCTGGTCACAATATTTTTGACGGGGGAAAACGCGTACATTCGATCAGAATATCCTTCTCGGAGCTTCTTGTACCGAAAATCGACCCTATAGTTGCGACTGAAGATCGACAGCTTTTTGTCTCAGAAGAATATAAAAGTAATTCCAGTAAAGAAGCTGATGACTACGGCCTTATTGTCCTCGACGGCGAGAAAGTGGGAGGATTTGCGTTCAGTGCTATCATCCCCGACTCAGTGTTGAAGGACAGAGCAACAGAAGCCAACATAGTTGGCTACAGAGCGGAGGGCGAAAAGGGGCTGGCTAAGGTTAGTGGAAGATTTGAACAGGTCTCTGAGAGACAGATCTCCTACCGTATCAATGCACAGCCTGGGCTCAGCGGAGGGCCCATTTGGACCGACTATGCGGGTTGCGATACCGCTATTGGCATTCAGTAAGTTGGCCTAATAGCTAGAATACATATACATGTCTCGACTAACGCTTATGCGACAATAGTAACTATGGTAGAGAACCCAGCCAGGCAGGGAATACAGAAGGGAAGAAGAAACTTACTGGGGCTCGATGCACAAGACTAACGAAAGATGTCCTACTGGTCATGGCGACATGGATCGAGGGTTTCCCCCTCAACATCCCCATCTACGCAACTATACAATCGGAGAAACGTTATCTCAAGGTCTCGAGTCCTTCTAGCCAAGGTAGTGAAAAAGCCTGTGAGCCGAGACCCGTTGTGTGTTGTCTGCTCCCAGGGCAAGATGTCCCAAAATTCGATATCATTCCGGTCCAGGCTCCGCTTTGCAAGAAGGAAGCCAAGAAGGGTCAAGATGATTACGACTGGGGGAAGTATATTTACGTGGTCAGAATCACTGGCACAGAGTCATTCCTAGGACACACGAAAGTAAACGCAAATACTCCGAGCGATCGAAGTCATCTCCTTCGTTGTTACGATTGGACAAAAGAGATACTAGATGCAGCTGCTGGACCAGTAGGGTGGATACTATTTCGCAACAAAAGCCGAGGAGGTTTCTACTTGCTTAGAACGCCAGACATGCGTATGACAGCGATGAAACCGGCGAGTTTGAATGAGAAAGAAGTCCAGGTACTTGCGTTCTCTCATACTACCATGCCTCCTATATTTGCATGTGATCGTAGGCGCGAGATAGGGGGCGAGGAAGGAATCACTTTCAAGGAGCTGAAGGAAAAAGATAAAACACCCGCGTTCTCCTTAGCTTAATACGTAGTCTTCATCGAACGGAAAGTAGTTAAATACAGCGAGATTATGTAATCCAAAATTATTTTACACAGGTTAGCGGCATAAATGGAAGTGTAAAGTTGATATCTTAGTAGTCTTGCTTATCGATGATATGTAGGTGCGGCTCGGCTTGCGTGTTTTCTGAGGCCGACCCAGCAAGCCACCGCATATATTGGATCACTGCAGATTCGAATGAAGCTGCAGAAAATACAAGAGAACTAGGGTCCGAATAAATTACATAGGTCGAGTAGGTAGCTGAAGAAATTAAAAGGGGAAAGGCTGAGTGCTTAGAAGACAACTTTATGCGCGCAAAATATTTGCTGACCACATTTCACAGCCTCTCGCTTTCCCCTGCCGCCGAAAGTTTGATCCGAGAGTCCCGGTTCTGATCGCTCGATTGCCTGCATATTGCGAGTCAGTAGAGAAATTTGTCTATGCAACCTAGAATATAGCCCATAATCTAGAATTCATCATACATTGCGATTATTCATACACACGAGGCTCTGACGGGAACTCTATCAAACGGAGTTGGACGACCCTTGGAGCGGGTATCACCACTGCGCGAACAACCTTACAACGAACACAAGGTCATGTTATGGCTGTCATTAAAGAAAAAGATATCAAACTCCCAGTCAATGCGATCTGTCGTGTCGAGCATGAGGGAACCACATCCTTCGTGTATCAGGCCCCTGGTAACTCTGAGCTGACAACAAACACCCAAACCGACGTTCTTCACTGGAGCCTTAGGGTAACCGTTGGCAACGCAATAGAATATACTCCTGCAGCATACGTAATGTATCGTAGCAACTATGCCGACAATGTTTGTTAAACATTCTTTGACGTATTTTTCTTTCGATGCCATTTGATCTGCAAGATTAAGTTGAACTGACACTTCTTTGTCTCTAGCGTATTATCTTCTGCGTATCATTCGATTCGATCCTCCAGAATTACGAGTTCGACCTTTTGGATGCGGTATGGAAGCCTGGCCTCCTTCAAAAGCTGAAATTGCCTGTGCTTGAAGACAGCTATATGACCGCCTTGTGGGACGGAAGTAACCTGAGAGTATACTATCAAGGGGAGGACAAGAAAATAAGGGAGGTGTTATCTGATGGTCTGGAAGGAGCCTGGGAAGTTGGGGCGACTTTCCATAAAGCAAGCCGTCCCGTTCCTTTGGCAGCGTATAAAGGGAATGGCCCATTGCGTCTTTTCTACGGGCAGGACCGGGGGATTGGACAGTTACTTTTTGATGGGAAAGAGTGGAGTAAGTTGTTCCAATTCCTGTGCAGAACCATACTACATTACCTATTCCTATTTGTGAAACTCTTTCCTTTTCTCCACTGATGTCACTACAGATAATTCCAGAATTCCCGTCTCGAGCAGTTTTCAGAATCGAAAGCCTTTCGAGGTGCAAGAGAACGAGAGCGGTGAGATAACGCTTTATACTATTGAGGCACCTACCGAGTGAGGTTAGTAGAGCAATAGGCACTAGTAATGTTCCTGTTGGTTCGGTGAGTTTTCCAGCATCAACTATGATCATGTACACGCGTGCACTATTCGTTATGTCGAAGACATAACGAGTAGAGCTAGTGCTAGTGCTAGTGCTCGTGCGTATCAGTAGCTCCAGTAAAGGGGCTACGCACGGATCAGATGGATAGGGATAAAAGGGATACTTCGTGCAGCACTCATTCATCAGTTAGAAATATATACTTGTTTTTGTTTTCAGTCTTTTGCCTTTTCGGCCAACCCGTACGTACGTACAACCCTTCTGGCCAATCCTTCGACCAAACCCCTATCTGTCTTCAGTGAACGAAGGATAGGCCATTCAACAGCTCCAAAGATATAGTGTGATAAAATACCTCGATACTGGTGTTAGAAGCTTATCTATATTGTATCAGCTTTGTTCTGTAATTTCTGACACCTTTATGTGACCTAAAGTTTCTTAACTCTCTGGTTACGCATGACTAGTGAACAACGCTTTTATGATAATGAATCTAATGCTGGGGGATATAGGGAATTGTTTGGCACATACAATACGAAACGACACGCTCTGAACTACACCAGTGATCAAAGAGGCAGGATATTTGTACCGAAGACGTCAATTTGGGATAATATGTTGAAGGGGTGCTTCTCCATCACACACCATTAGACTCTCGTTGAATTCGAGGAAGAGAATCCCTTTAAAACGGCGCTTTAATAAAAAAATCTAGAGAGAATAGGATGCCATGCTTTGACTTCTTGTGCAATATATCTGGCTCTAGTAAATCAAGTGTCATCTGTATCAGGGAAATTGCAAATCCGAACGCAGCGCACTCGGAAAATACACACCACCGCCACCCCACATCGGCAAACGATTCGACTTCAACGCCTTATTATGCCTCTCTTTTCGACCTTGAAATAGGACGTTCTCCTCTGACTTAAGTGAACCAAAGTTCAAGTCTCGAATTATTGATAAGAAGCCCTGCGAAGTGCAGTAGTATTCCCATCTCTTGCGACCCAACTGGATCCCGCCCCAACACCCGATGTTTTCCTTTTCATCCAGCATTCCAAAAAGCTGAATTCGACCGTGTAATTGTTGAGTCAGTCGCAATCTACCATTGTAGGTGCCACTCCAGCTGCCGGTACATTCCTTTGTGTTCCCCTGCTAGTAGCAAACATTCAGGGGCTGATAGAGACAATACACAGCTGGGACCGTTATCGATAAACATGCACATCTTGGCGCGCCAGAAGGGGTGGGATGCGGTTGGTTACAACTAGGCACTCTAAATAAAGCTAGATAAAGCGAAAACTAAGTAAAACTAGGTATTAGAACCTAAGAAGTATATAAGAAGAAAAAAATTCCTACCAAATTAAATTCTTTATAGTAAGTTAGTTATTATGCAACCATGTACTGTCGCAGGCTGAGGCCTGGTATCGGCATCGGCTGCGCCTGACGCCGACTTACTAAGCAGAGCTCGCACGCCGGGGAACAGATTCGTTTACGCCCACACCGGTTCTTCTTTTTTCTTCTTCAGCTAGAAAATAAACTGCATCGGCCCTCAACGCTCGTGTATCACGAATTGTGTGGCCCCTCACATGTTTTCTAGCTCGCCCCTCGCTCCTACTAGTTCTGGAGAGAGCCTTAAGCCGGGATCGCAAGGAATCGACCCCGAATAACAGTACTTTTATAAAAAGAGAAAGAGGTAGCAAAATAGATAATAGAACTATAGGTTTAATTAGCTACAGTGTAGAATATAGTGCTAGAACAAAACGCTATTATAGCTAAGAGAGGCATTAGGCTAGCTTTTTTAAAACCTTTTAAATAAGATCTTAAAGATCCTAAGATTTTCTTTACCTAACGCAGCAGAGGGTAGCCAGTCGGATACGAACCCTTATATCTCTCCAGCACGGAACGATTCGATCCCAACTATCGTCGTGGAAACAAGACACTCATAATGGCTAAGCAAGGTTAGAAAGCAAACTCGAGTAACGTCCCTCCTGGCGTGCCGGAAAACCCACCGTGCCGGAAAATATAAGGGATACTTCGACTTCCAGCGACCATAACTCAGCGCGCACAAAGAGCTTTGCTATATTTCTTGTTAAGTCGTGTACTATAGCTAATTTGGAGCATTTGGGATACCCCCCACTTCTAAGTTACGTTTGCATCGTCGCATTCGGTCCTGGTTTGCGGAGAGTCTACTTTCGTGGCGAAATTGACTTCCCTCCTCACAGCGCCAACAACAAGCCTCTATAACTCCAAATTCTCGTAGAATAGTCTTGTCCGAGCCTCAGAACCTCCCTCTGATGCTCGGAAGTCATAATAAGCCTTGTGCGCACGGTCGCGGCCAAATTCATGCAGTGTCGCTTCGCCGTTGGTACTTCCGACGGAGGCGACCCGCTGATCCTCGCTAATGCATGACTCCGCACGTCCCGCCTCATCATCCGTGGGTAATTTACTGTAAGATCTGTGGCTGTGCGGATTGCACAAGCGCTCGGAAGATAAGTAAATCCGGCTCAGGATTGGGAGCAGTGCTAGGACTCAGGCTGCCAATCTTAACTCCCACCAGTAAAATGGCAACTACTTTCGAGCTTAGAGCTTCGCATACAGCCAGGGAGGCACGAGGATTTCCTTGGGAATGTGCAGCTGTAAACTGACTAGGCATTTCATTGTTTAGAGCAGTGTTGTTGGAAGTTGGAAGATCGAAGGGATAACCTACTGGCGCTGGGATGCGCTGGGATGCTCTTAGGGCTGAGCCCATTCAGCGCCTTCGCGTGCACTGCCTCGACGTTTAAAATCTAATAAGAGTCTCAAATTAGGTATAAAAGGCTAACTATGAAATTTTAGAATTTATTATTACACCGTTGTTGAAATATTAAGGTACGATTTTCCCCCTTTTTTGGTGGGTTTTGAGGCTGCCAGCTTACTAGGGGGTGCCAGCTCCTAACTAGTTGGAACACGATATTGAGCAAACAAGGCAGAAGAAGCTTGACCGGAAATCTAGTAACCTATCGTCTCCTCAGCCAACTGGGACTGAAGGCAGAAGCAGCTTAATGTGGCAGTTTGTGATTAGCTCTCCTCGTTCGTCATGTAGTATGAGTTAACAGACTGTTGGTCCTGCGCGACATCCCCGCTGGCACCTTCTCCTTTTACTTTCCCTTCTTTACCTTCACAGGCACCTTCCTCTATTGAAACCAGGGAATCACTTGAGATCATATATTATGGATTCAATAGCGCTTCAATCCAAAGATCGCCGAGACCTCCTTGACATTATCGATAAACTTCGCTCTAGAGGCATCAGCAGATATGTTGACCTGCCAGAGATCATCGTCTGCGGTGACCAGTCAGCTTGGAAGAGTTCCGTCCTCGAGGCCATCTCAGGAATGTCCTTTCCCACCAAGGACAGCCTTTGTACACGGTTCGCAACGGAACTAGTCCTTCGTCGGGACGCCACTCCCGGAGTCAAGGTTTCTATCAACCCTGGTCCCGAGAGATCTGGGAATGAAAGGGAGCGACTCTCTCGTTTCCATCCTGAAATTGATATCGCCAACCCCAACCTCGGAAGCGTCGTCGACGGGGCCAAGGAGGCGATGGGACTGTCTGACGCCAAAGTGTTTAGCACTGACACTCTTCGCGTGGAGCTCTGCGGACCGGCTCAACCGCACCTCACTATGGTCGACCTTCCAGGTCTCTTCCGGGCGGGGAACAGAGAGCAGTCAATCGATGACGCTGCGGCCGTCAGAAAGATGGTCCGCGGCTACATGAAAAGACCCCGAAGCATTATCCTGGCTGTCGTTTCTGCGAAGAGCGAATTTTCCCTTCAGGATGTGACCGAATTGGCTCGTGAACTTGATCCAAAAGGAATACGCACCTTAGGGCTTATCACGAAGCCGGACTCCCTGGACGCCGGATCCAACAGCGAGGCTTCATATCTTAAGATGGCTCAAAATAAGGATGTGGTGTTTCGGCCTGGCTGGCACGTTCTCAAGAATCGAAACTACGAGATGAGGGACGCCTCTTCTGCCGAGCGTGATGAAGCCGAGGAGAACTTCTTTGCAACCGGAATCTGGACATCCATTGGTCGAACGAGCCTCAGGGTGAAATCGTTGAAACCCCGACTGAGCAATATCTTGAAAGACCAGATCTTGCGTCAGCTACCAAGCCTTCTTCAGGATGTCGAATCCGGTATTTCGGAGTGCTAGGGCCGGCTAAACCGCCTCGGTACTCTACGTGCCACTTTTGAGGAGCAACGCCGCTATCTACTTCGAGTTAACCAGGACTTTCAGTCCTGATGAAGGCCGCCGTGGACGGGATATACAATGACCCTTTCTTCGGGAGCGCGAAAACCGAGGAGGGATACCAGAAGCGCCTGCGAGCAGTTGCTCAGAACACCTTAACTGACTTCAGAGAGGACATGCGGTTGAAGGGTCAAACTCGGGTCATCATTGAACCTTCATTGAAGTGTCAGGTCCTCACATCAGACGAGATCTCCCGACCGGACTACATCAACGAAGTCAGAGACCTAATGTGGAGAAGCAGAGGCTGCGAGCTCCCGGGCACGTTCAACCCCCTTATCATTGGCGAGCTCTTCATCGAGCAGTGCCAACCATGGAGAGGCATCGCCATGGGTGCAAAGGACGTTATCCTTCAAGCAGTCTATCGGGCGACGAAGGTCATCCTTGATCACATCGCTGTTGATGAGACCGCAGATGGTATATTCCAGGTCATCAGCGGAGGGATTGACACTCCGAAGAGTGGCCTCAATGAGAAGGTGACCGAATTGCTCGACCCATATTGCAACGGTCACCCCATCACTTACAACCACTATCTGACGGATAACGTACAAAACAAATCAGTCCGACAGACGCCGGCGTAGCTTCGAAAAGACTCTAAAAGAGTTTATTGGGATCGGCAGCATTGAGGAGGGACGCGAACATCGAGTAGTTCCGTTCAAACTCCTAACCCTGCTCGAGCAACGCATCGAAGTCGACATGGAACACTACGCAAGTGATCTCGCTGTTGACTATATGCAGGCATACTATAAGGTGAGTGCATGGCACACAGTTCACTAAATGTGTACAGCTTTGGGGCTTTCCGTATCTAGGGAGAGAGTACCCACGTCTCGAGAAGGGAACTTCATTCTGATGTGAACTGTCCCTACCCTGCTGATTCCCTTTCTCGCGCCCCCTAGCTGCTCCACTGATTCCATTGACATCCCAGCGAGGTCACTCACTGATGCTGACATATACTTGTAGGTTGCGTTGAAGAAGTTCATCGACGACATCAGCGTTCTCGCCATCGAACACTGCCTTATCCGAAAGTTACCGTCCTTGTTCAACCCGGAAATGGTGTATGATCTGACAGAAGACGAAATTACTCATCTCGCGGCAGAGAGCGAGGAGACCGCTGCCGAGCGGGCGCGGTGTGCTGAGAAACTGGCTGTCCTTGACGCCGGATTGCGCGATCTCAAACGCCCGGCAAGCATCGTTCCGTTACCCCAGGCGAGAGCCCATCTTCGTTTGTGTCATAATTCGGTTAGTGCGACTGTCACCTGGCAAATTTTGACGTTGAACCCGTTGGCTGCTACAAATATACTCATGCTATCACTCACAGATGTTCAACCCGGTGATGATGAGGACTAAAACGATGTCTCTTTGCGCGAGACCCGGTCATCGACACCCGCTTCGAATGGCTATCCTGCGGAAACACCAGTCGCCGTTGAGGTGGCGTACGAGGAATCCGAACAAGAGCCAGTGGTAGTGCCAGCGCCGGCACCTGCCAAAGAAGAGCTGGACGACTCCTGGGGTGCCTATCTTGCCACAGATAAAGCGAAGAATTCGAAGAAAACTAAGGGCGGTTACGAGTTTCGAAGATCCGCGTGGTCACTCAATAATGAGGTCTTGTGATATGTGCCCAAAAGAAAGCCTTCCGCTTTCCCCACCCCCAAACCTTCTAGGCAGGTCTTAGCTTCTTCGAGCAATTTACGGGCTGCTGCTGGCGTCGATTTCCCCATGCAGGACTCACGATGGGATTTCCGAATGGGGCAGAGATTTGAGTTGATTGGTTGATGTTTCTTTCCCGCACATGGGGCATTTCTATTTGTCCCAGGGGGGGTTAGACTGCCGACAGTCAGAAACTGGGCGGCGTCAAAAAGGTTCTGACCAAAATTAACTTACTGTTCCAATGTTATGTAATAATATAGTCAGATCCCAACTTATGTGGTTGCGTATTACCGAAATCGTTCAAAGTTGCGCATTTGGGTTCGACATGCATTGCAGGGTTGCCTCCTACACTGCGTACATTGTTCACGATGGCTTAGAAGCATTAAAGAGAGTATTGCGTGCTCTAAATTACCCGATTTCCGGTTTAGAATAGCAATAAGATGACGTGTCGACGTCGTCTTGAACCGGCTTTGTTGCGGCATCATACGGGACAGAGCACAATGATCGTAGTACTCTGAAAATATCAACGTGTGTGCAGATTCTGAATTGCTCAAAAGTTAAAGTACCTCCGACTTCTTCCGGAGCGCGGGGTGTTCCGTTACACCGGGGGAAAGGTTAAATCTCCACCTCGCTGTGCAAAGGGTAGGGACTTGGCATGCAAGCCATATGTATCTGTAACCCAGCAGGAATGTACCTCACAGTACTAATATTTCAACGAGATGAGAGTCAGAAACCATCTAAGGCAGCGTGACTTCAGCTGTCAAAGCTGCCCTTCAACTTCGTAGAATGGTGCACTTTCAGGGATCCAGTGGCTCTTCCTAGGAGTAAGGTCTGGATCTGTCCCATGGTAGATTCCGTCCCCTTCTTTCACTTAGATAAGCAGCTCGTCTTCCTTTGCCAAAAGCCGCTTGTGCTTTTCGGCTATTGTGTTGACTTTTGAGGCAAAAGCCGGTATGAGCTTATCGACAAGTTGGTTACATTAGATACACATGCAAGAAACATTGCGCATAGTAATTATAAAGGTGGTGTGATAAAGTTGGGGAGAGTACGTAGCCGTATGTGAGGGAACAGCAAGGACGGGCGAGTTCCATTGTGAGGTGCCTCAGAACGAGCAGGTATTAGCCTTCCTTTTCAGAAGCTTAGATGAGATAATCAGACGTCTCGCTTAGCGCACAGGCCAGCATCTAATATATGTCTACTAATTGCCTCTCTTTCTTCTTTCCTTTACTATTAAACTATTTAACAGGCAACTTCTAGTTAATAATAAGTAACAGTAAGTAGATATAACTAGTCTAATGCTAGTAAATAAGAATACATAACTAACATTAAATAGTAAACACACTTAACGCTTTTTACCTAAGCGTTAGTAATTTTAGTATTAAGGAAACTAAAAAAGCTAAGTCTAGTAAAGTAACTACTAAATTTTAATAACAATCTAGCTACATACTATAAAATTATTTTAAATGCTAATATTTTTAAGCGCTTTAATCTACACGCGCGAAATTTACTAGTAAAAAACCTTTAAAACTAGTAACTTTAATAGCTAATTGCTACAATATTCACTTACTAGTCACGTGCTAATGAGGACGTAAGGTTCGGTGCGCGGACCCAGGGGTGGAATGAGGAGGCGGAATGGAGGATAGATTACTAAGAGGTGTACAGACCTAGAGTAGATCTATTAGGGCTTAGAAGAGGAGTAGGCTAATTATAGTTTGTCCCTTTATGCTGTATAAGAAGCAGAAGAAACAATCTTGTTAAGATAATAGTTAGAGTGTATATATAGTATAAGATATATAAAAGTAATAACATCTTTATAAACAGTTATAGCTAACTTTGTTTATTTTGTTTTGTTAGATGCTTCTAGCTTTATTTTAGCCTAATTTATTACTAAGTTATATTATTTTAACTAATTAAATTTTATTAGAGCTTAGTATTTATTTTTTTAGAGGTAAAATGCTTAATAACTTCTGTTTTATTATTATTAGTGTAAAGGCAAAACTGCACTTTCGGAAAACCTTCTCCGGAGTCGGAACATCAGAAGACAATGATCCCCAACACAACCCATACTTACATAGGCCAAAAAGCCCTCGCTGAAGTGAAATACCGCCGGAACTGTTGCGAAAAACGTCATGCGCGTCGTTGTCTTCGGCGCATCCGGAGTCCAAGGGGCACATCAAGTCCCAGTCCTTGCCCGCGCTGGCCACAACGTTGTTGCCGTGAGTCGCAATCCCAAACCGCTAGAGGTGGGTGGCCAGAAAATTGAAACTGCGTCGGTAGATTTCAGCGATGAAGACGCCATTTTGCGAGTCCTCCAAGGCGCGGATGTTATCTTCCTCAATCTACCCTCCACATCGTTCAACCCAGCGGAGCCCATCATTGCTGCCACGAAAGCAATCGCTCAGGCGGCGAAACAGAATGGTGTCGGGATGATTATTTTCAACACGAGCATGCCCGTTCCAGATGTTGCTCAGGATATCAAGGCGCAGGATGATCGACGAGAGATGCGCCGCTTGCTTCGGGAATCAGGAGTTCCAGTTATCAGCATTCAACCAGTTGTATATCTTGACAACCTGCTCGAAGGGTGGGCTCTTCCACCCATTCGCGACCGAAACACCATTGTGTACTGCCATAAGCCTACACTCGAGGTCTCTTGGATATGCCACCACGATGTTGCCCAGCTCATGGTGGCTGCGATGGAAAGGCCGGAACTCGCGGGACGAAATTTCGCGGTCGGCGGACCAGAAACCGTGCGCCTGGAGCAGCTCGCCGAAAAACTGTCACGAGCGTGGGGCAGGAAATTGGACTATGAGTGTCAGACTGTGTTAGATTTCTGTGATAAGATCAGCATGACAATGAAAGGGCGAGGATTGGAGACTGAGCGTATCGTAAGCCAGATGTTTAAGGCGTATACGTATTACAATGAGGCGGGAGACCTTCCCTTTAAGATTGATATGGGTCCGATTGTGAAGGAATTGCCTGTGAATCTCACCCCAATCGAGGAATGGGCGAAAATGAGGATTCCTCCAGGTTGGTAGCCGAAATAATACTCTCATGGGCTTCCGCATTTTGCTCGTGGTATACATAAGACCAAATCCGATCCAGTCTTCCGAGGGCACATCTAACCAAATATAGCCCAGTAGGAGCAGTTCGAGTGGTGTTGGATTTTGGGTTCATTTACGTGCCGGGAAAGCTTGGTCCTCGAAAGTCGTCGACCATTCCCTCTTCCCGCTGCCTATTTTTCTGCGTATATCGTCCACTAACAAGCCTCCTTCCACTTTATCTTTTAATTAGCACTGTATTCTAGTTTGTAAGCAAAATAACGTCTACCTTAACTTTAGCTCACTTGCTACTTAGTTTACCCTGCTACTGATTAGGTGCTTACTTTCTAACTTCCCTTTATATTCTAACTCTATTATCTAGCTATACTTAGAGAAAGTCTTGTCATAGTTTTCAATCAACTCTACGCAAAAAATAATTACAAGGTTAAGCTAGCGATAAAGCTTAGAAATAGACTACAATATACAATATTCTAAAATTATCCTATTTATTTCTATAAGGCACGTAGCCTCCTAATGTGCGCAGCTTACTGATAGAATAAGTTATATATATTCGCCATATACAGACATGAAACGTCATACATTTCACATGTACAATCTTCATCAATACTTCGCTTTACCATCTGACCCACATATCGTCTTACACTAGGCTAAAAATTCAAGTTAATTTGAGGGCATCACTTTTGCTTCGTACTCTTGTAGGATTTTATGGCAGTGGTCAATTATACGGGCCACATAATCTACTAGTGTTGCTGGAGAAAGATGACAGTTCCACCTCTAGCTACTCATAACAGCTTCAGTTCAGAGCCAAAGTAAGTATTCATGCCTTAGTATCTATCCATAATGAGCTGGGTCTTCAAAGAGTCCTGCGCTAGAAACCATCCTTTGCCCGTCAAGAACGTGACCAGCTCATCATGCTTCGCACTCGCTGTTGCACTGCTATCCGTCTTGAAACTCGCTTCAACAATATACTCCGTCCCTGTACCAGCGGCGTTCTTGATTGGCCAGACCTCAACGTAGAATTGGAGTCCGCTCCACGTCCCAATACTCCTCTTAGCAAGCACAGGGCCGAAAATTCGAGATACAGAGAGACTGTCAGTGCCCCAGTTGTTACCAAGCCAGTTGTTGAACTTATCAGGCGCTTCAGAGATGAGCATTGATCGTGATGCGCTGGTACCAGGTAGATCTGTGCCGCTATACCCTGCATCGCTTGCAGTTTTGTCGCGCGAGATGGAAAGCGTTTTCTTCTGATACCCCCACTCAATCTGCGCATCATAGGTCGTCGTCGTAGAGTCAAAACCTTCACCATTCGCCGTCGTCAATGCAGCATTGATATTATCATTCGTCACCGTGTATCTTTTCTTGTACGTTAACTCAAAATTACTACCGCCTTCCATCTTTCTGATTCGTGGGGACCAGCCGGCGTTGTAGATATCTTTCGCATTTGTATCGAGAAATTGAACGTTCATTTTCGTAACGCTTGTTGGCATTGCGAAGGTGGAGAGGACTGTTGGCTTGAGTTTGTTGTCGGTGCCAAGGACTGCCGTTGGGTTCATCAATAGTTTGACTTCATAGTTCGGAACCATATTAGATGCGGCCATGACTATTGGGTTGCTACACAGTGCGAAGAGCGCAGTGGTGAGGAAGCGATAGGCTGGCATGGCGTGACGTTTCCGAATGAGATTGAACGTAATCCAAAATGTTACAAATACTTGTTCGTGCGCTATATATACTCAGCACCCCTTCGTTCACTCATCGCAACTGCCCGGAAACATTTACCATGGCACCTCTTAGGACATGCAAGTGCATTCACACGTGCTGCAGCAATCTACATTAAGTGGCTATACATTATCTCCCCATCCATATAGGGTGTGCAATAAGTGACATCTTCTTGCATTTTGAGAGTCGTGGCGGTAATAGGCTGATTATTATGCCCGAATAGGAAGGTCGAGTATGTGAAACTGGGTTGTCGTCGTCACTTCGAAATTGTGATTGGCTGGGTTTCAACGAACAGCTGAACACGTCTCCAACTTTGAGGTCTAAATAAAAATTGGAAACCTTCAAGGGTCAGCTGCGGCTGCACATTCCGCAGATGGACTGAAGGGATTTTGCGGGAGGACCCGTTGTTAGAGTTCTGGTACAGTGGTACCTGGACCCAAGGTCCAGAGAATGACCTTAGATTTCCTCGCTAAAAGTATGCTCATGACGTGCTATAGAAGTATCTGTTGTATGCAATAATGAAAGGAATGCCTTCACGTCCCACTTTCTCTCTACCATCTAATTCAGTACTGTTCGCGGGGACTATGAACTTGCTCTGCGAGTCAGACATGTAGTTAGCGACCTTAAGAACAGAACGCTTAATCGCGGTATCATGCACCAGCCTAAGGTGAATGTCATGCAATGGTACTATAAGTAGGTAGGTCTATCGTAGGGCGCATAAATCATTGTATATGTGTGTGTAGGTAGATGGAGTTTAAAGTCTCTAACGACTTCTACTAGGGTTACGAACGGAAAAGCGAAGAGCCGTAGTAACCAAGCAGCGTAGTTATGGGCATCTGCAGGTCTGGAGGACTAGCATGGTGGGGACGCAACGATGCGCGGGGTAGCTGGAAGCTTGGGTAATTAGGTCACGTGGGGTGATAGGATCGCAGCTGAACGATTGCAGTCGCAAGCTCAGCATTCAGGACGGAATAAGGTCGTAACTGCTAGGGTTTAGCATCCGATATAATCGAGGCAATTTTCCTACTTGTCTGTCTCTCTATATTTACCCTAAGTCTCCTCAAGGATTCGTCTATCAACACTGCCCTATACCCCGTTCTACGCTTCATGCTTCCTGCTTACAGTGCTCTTACACTTCAGTCGTTAATAACTACTATTATATTCATATAACCTTTAGATTTAGAAAGCTTTATATCAATGTTTATAAAAATGTTCTCCTATCTATAATTACGCATAGGTAAAGGCTTTAGAAGTCTCTAGTAATTTTTATAACAGCTTTTTAGTTTTTAGTACATATAATAGTGGAATACACCTTACTCTATGACTTTAAATATTTAAAACCAGTACCTACGAGCAGGACATCTGCGAAAGCATACATGATGTAAAGGTTGGGGAAAGGGGAGGGACCCTAGCGAAACTATATGTTCATGAGTTACAGTAATGTATTCCAATGTTGTCTTATGCAGCGCATAATCGACCGGTTTAGACGCCCAACGTTTGATCGATAAGCGAAACCTCATTAGCCTCTTCTTCTGCTGTTTGATTTTTCACTCGCTCGTTTCACTAGAGCGTCAAAGAACCACAATGCTAGTAGGTGGGACGGAAACATAGGCTAAGCCCGTAGTAGATGTGTGTAGGCGGTTGTTGGTGATGCTGGTGACAAGCGGTCCACCAATGTAATAGGCTGATGTCGTGGCGTTATAGCATATCAGCAGTTCTAGGAAAGACAACTACGAGTTTGTTTTAGAAGAGGGATTGAAAGTGACCGCGAAAACCTACTACGGAAATTTGAGGATCAACGGAAAGAGTTAGACAATCGACTAACGCATACACGGTCAGGGACACAAGCCACCCATGTCCTAATTGTGGATTGTGTTGCCGGTTTGGGAAGACAAGCAACAGCGCCTATGGACAGGCTACCGACACTAGGGTGTACAAATAGGAGCACAAGCTAGAGAAAGCAAGTCTGATGCCACCAACGCGGAGCAAGAGGTGAGGAGACGATAGAGTAGGATTTTTTTTACACGAGGCAGCAGGAAAGATCAAGATCTACGCGACGTTATTTTTCCTGTTTTGTTGAATACGCTACACGTTTGGAACACCCGAAGACGAATTCGGGACGGACATTTACACTCTCTAGTGTGGAGTGTCTGTCACCGCCGGGCTTAAGCCTGACTGGATGCGTCTATTTGGGACTGGAATGGACAATAATGAGCAGCCGGATGCAGCGAGACGCAGGACGAAGATGGGGCCTATTTATAGCAGCCGGATGCAGCGAGACGCAGGGCGAAGATGGGGCATATTTATAGCAGCAGTAAAACCCTATTCTGAAGGACAGCGATTCGTTCAATCAATTCCCTAACGGAAGAGTGAGTTCGGCCTATCTTCTGGTGTATTGCCTGCCCTATTTTGATAGTTTCTTGCAAGACAGCTAATACGAGCAGTGCTTTCTCAACGCGTATGCTCCCTGCGAGTCGGCTCTAAGCAGACGAAACATTATCTCCTTCATCCCTATTCGGTTCAGATCACGAAGTAGAATTTTGAGGTAGATCGGCCGCACTTGGGTGGTAAAGTATCGCGGAAATTCGAGTCGGCGTTATGGACCTATAGTCCCTCGTACCAATCTTCATGAGTACATTCGGACACTGTGCCTTCTATGGGTTTGGGGGAAAAAGGAAATAAAGAACAGGTGGGACGAAACAAAGAAAGGACACTGAATTCCAAACGCCTCAAAAATGCCACTACTTAAGCAAACGTCTAAGACCACCACATATGTTCTTTCAGCCAATCCCTCTTCGCGGCCTCCCAATCAACGGGTACTGGGAAACCTGGCTTCAATACATCTTCAGGATTCGGAGGATACTCTAGTTCTGGAGATTCCTTCCGAGATTTGAACTTAGAGTGCAACCCATGCATTGGGTCCTCCTTAGGCACGCCTACCTTGCACTTCGCACAATACATGTCTTCCTGGAAGACGGATATTAGTATGACCAGCTGTCGTGCTGTGATTCTTTGGGCGGAGTTTGGGTCCATCATTACGAAGGCAAACGCGGGTAACAGGACCGCGTGGCGAACGACTATGGCGTCGCTTGACGTACTCGACATGGAATCTTGGAAGCCGGTTGTTTGCGCGATGCGAAGGTTTCGAGCGGCTAGTACACTGAAGAGATAGAATATCCAGCGTAAGATGACTTGTTCCGATTCGGCATATGGTTTGCCTTTTCTCAGCTGCTTCAGGTCCTCGAGTTTCCCATCGGTGATCATTACGGTAGCCATTTCGAGGAAGCAGCAGCCGAGTGAGAACATGTCAGACGCTCGGCCACGTCGCTTGTTATTCAGGGCTTCTGGTGGACAGTATGTCAGGGTGCCTTCAACGTGTGTGGCGACGCTTTCTGAGTTTTGGTCCAAGAATTCCTTGGCAATCCCGAAGTCGGTGATCCATATCTCCTCACCGCGAACGAGTATGTTGCCTGGCTTGATGTCTTTATGTTTGACACGCCTCTCATGCATGTAATTCGTCGCGCGCACGAGACATGCACCCCAATGCCTCATAGTCCGTATAGCGTCATTCTTCTCCTCCCCTTCTTGTAGCTGTGCAACATGGGTAATCATGTCTCCAAGGTCCCTCTCAGCTAGGGGCAGAAGAATGATACAGAAAAGAGGCCGATACCCGTCAGTAGTCTCATAAGTTCCCACGACTTCCACTATGTGAGGGTTATTGCGTAGGCGTCGGATTATGCGGGCCTCCTCTTCAATCTTTTTCATCTTTGCCGCACGCCACTCTTGTTTTGATGTGGACTTGGCTTGGGGTGGTAGATTGATGCATTTCCGCGCATAAATATCCTTGGTGGTCCTGTGTCGTACCTCGTCCACTGTGCCGCCAGAGCCGCGACCGAGAAGTTTGATGTATTCAAATGGTGCATCTTCCTGGTTACGATATGTTTGATGAAAGTTTTCGAACATTGTGTGAGGCGTTTGCTGATATCGAGAACTGTCGAAAGTGGCAGGCTCAATGCTCTTTGTAGCTCTTTGCAGCTCTTAGGTGTAGCAAGGTGCTCAGCCTCACCAAGCACCACGTTCTGCAAACGCGCCCTCCTATAGGCTCAGACATCATGAAACGCCGCCACAAGGCAGAATACAGGAATTGAGCTGGACAACGAGGAAAGAGAGAAACACGAATGTCAAGGCGCACCAGGAAATTTGACATTGTTGCCTGAATGTTGTATAAGTTAAGTACGTGCCACTTTTCTGTGTAGGAAAAAACATATTAAAGGACCAGCGTGGTCAGGCCTCAGATGGAATTCCTAATTTTGTTTCCTCAATTATGTGACCGTATGCACGAGGCAATTGCTACCATCTTCTTTTTGTGAAGTCCGTAGTCAAAATCATCGTGCCAAGGCGAAACTAATGGACGCAGGTGGTGCTTGAGCCCAAGTCTTCTGCAGCATGCTCACTACCTGAAAGCCTAGCGTAGGCCTTGCTGTGAGAGGGTATCATAGAAGCACTCTATTTAAACAAAACATGTTGCACCGTGAAACCCATGAATCAAATCGCAAGTCTACTCCAACAATCCTTGAGGAATCTCTTCAAAGGTCAAATCATATTTCCAGGGTGGCCATCTGGGAACGGAGTAGAGTGTTCGGTGTCAGGCTTTGTCGTTTCTTCGGTGATAGGTCTCGATATTGACGGTTCGTTGTTGACGGTTCTTGGTGGCCCTTCGAGGATATGTTTTGACGGTTCGGTGATTGGCATCGACGGATCGGGAAATGAGATTGGGTCAGCAGCGGAATGCAGCCACGTCGGAGACAATTTGTCAGAGAACCAATCATGGCTGGAACTTCCACTTGATCTTGCTGTGGCGAAGCTATTTGTGGAACGGGAGCTTGCTATACTAGGTAGCGGACTTGGTCGGAGCGATAGGTTCGGGAGTGGTAAGCAGTGCAATAGATGGACAAGAGAATCTTCGTAGTGGGCTTTCTCAAAAACCTCTTTGAAATAATCACAGTCTTCAAACATTAGTATGCGGGAGTAATCTTGCTGAACAACACGGTAGATGCGCACAAAACAGAATTTGGGCTTACCGGTACCGCGTCCAAAATTCACTGTTAGGGACTTATACTTGGCTAAAAAGGCTTTATACACCGGTGGCACATAAATGTCCCCTGCACTTCTAGTCTCTAAAAGGGTTCATAAGCAGTCGTGAAGATCATGCGTAGAGCTGCAAGACGGATACATACCAGTTAGGGGGAGAGAAACAGACAGTCCCGAATGCCTTTTAGCTGCTCTCTTCTCGCCGTCACTGCGAGCCTCTAACTGAAAGTGGAACAGCAGGCAAGTTGAGGACTCTTTCTTGGCGGTTCCGTGGAGCCACAGTAGTGGAAATTCCAGTTCTCTGCCGTCGACTCCGTGTGAGCCGTGCTGTGGCTCTTTATGGCTATAATACGAAAGAGTGTGGAAGTGGATGTCAGAGCTCTGGGTATCTCTCCAAAGGTACATCTTCATCGAGTGTGCAGCAGACACGTCAGAGGAGATGTCTTGGACGTCGACGCAAGCAACTGCTTTTCTCCCACGCAAATCTTGGTGGAATTGGGTCGAGTACTTGGCGTCGAGAAAGCAGTACTCTGGTCCAGTGGTCCCGTCAAATATGATTCGATCATGCTGATCCTTGACCACGACTTCCTGGGTGCCCGGAAATCTCACCGACCGATCCTTGAGATACATGCCATGTGGCGTGTGGGGTATCAGGTCTGTCTCTTTGTCTGGAACGGATAGTTTATGCTCTAGGATGATGGGGTGGCCTTGCTCATCCCTGCCGGCCCATTTGACAGTCTTGGGCTTTGACGACGACCTGCGGTATGTCTCAAGGAAGTACTCGCGTTTGTTCAACTTGATGGACGCCATTGCCATGCCGGGCTTGGAGCGTTTGCGGGGTCCCCAGTCCCAGATGGGCTTAGTCACAGGGACAGGGCGGTGGATACACGCAGATGTCGCGTGCCACCAAGCGTCGACCCAGAAGCGCGAAGGTGATGGGGCGAGCAAGTCAGTCGCACACAGGTTCTGGTCCTGGGGCAACCCCGTTTCTACACAGAGGCACTCCCACGTCTCCTTCAACTCTGCAGCATATGTCCGTAGGACCTCCGGTCGACCACCGGCCTGTACCGGCGCGCTTTTCAGCGCGCCCACGTTCATCTTCAGGTTGTCGAGGCGGCGAAAGAGGGCCCAGAGCGGAGAGGAGAGAGCCGAGCCGTCACCGAGTCGCGCATTGCATCGTCTGTGATAAAGCGTGGTTAGCCGCTTGGCCCAGGCAGGCCCACCGGTGGTCGCGATTACTACTTACAGCACGAATTGCACGATGAAGATAACAATCTCCCGGCTAAGAACCGCCACGTCTTCTTCGGCTTTGAGCTCTTCTCCGTGGCTCGATCGACGCCGGACGAGACTATTCCACGAGTGCTTCTTCCCCTTCAACCAGTCCGGGAGACGGTCCTCGTAGAAGTCCAGGACAGAGTCGAAGACCTGGACACGGCCAAACACGTTGCCATAGCACGCAACAAGGAGCTCAACGGCAGCGAGGACTCCGCGGATCTTTTGGAGGCTCTGCACTGGCTTCTCCAGCCGTTCATCGTCGCTGGACAGGCTGGCCAACAGAGCGGCGACTCGTTGGGTGGGAAGGTGCGGCTCCGCGGGGGCCATTGCCAAGACGCAACAAGCCTGTCTGCCGCTGGATGCCCCCCCCTTGGACGGCGGCGTGTTGCTGCCGGGATGGACAACCTGGGAAGTGGCGACCGAGGAAGGAATCACTGGAGTCGGGAGGAATAAGAGAATGGTTAGGCCGCCTTCTGGACGAGGAGACGTCCTCTTGAGGATGGTTATTGGGGCAGAATGAGGCTTCGACGTGTCCCAATCACCCATCACATTTGGCCCCCCCCCCCCCACGGACCATGTATGTGGCTGCAGCCCTGGGTTCACGTCTCGCCCACGTGAGGCGCTGCTTTGGGAACCTCCGCTTCTCTCATTGTGTTGCGGCTACGACCCCAGCTTCCTAGACACATTATTGCTGTCCTAGACATCAATAGTTGCTGCTCGTCATGGCATCGGCCCCAGACATCTCAAGTCAGGTCACCCTCGACCGCATCCACCACTCACCCCCACCAACAGCACCGCCCGCGCAAAACCAGCGCGCAACAAGGCTACCTCAACAGCAACTTCACACCAGGCGGCGGAGGAGACTTGATCTTTTCCCTGACTTGGTCGATGTCACACGGCATCACGAATTCCTCAGGGTACATTTGAACGTCTGTTCCAGCCGTCTCCCGCCAAGCTGATTGGTCGCAGGAGAAGGGAGAAAAGCTACTGTACATTACACACCGGCTCGACAAGAATGGCTTCGACGTGCGCGTCTTCCTCGTAGCGGCTTCTGGATTTCTCACGGACTCGTACATTTTATTCGTCACCAACACGGTCATTCCATCCATCATGTACGTCTATATGCACGACAAGCCTGACCAGGCCGCGACCTTTGAACTGTGGATGAACCTGTCTACTCTGATAGGTTCAATTGTTGGCCAAATAGTGTTTGGTATCCTTGCCGACATCTATGGGAGAACATCCCTCTATGGGTGGGAGCTAGTCATTGTCATATTCGCCACTTTCGGCTTTGCTTTCACCTCTGAGGGTATTGCTCCTGTCGCAGTTACCCCACAGGCGCCGTCCCTGAATCTGAAGACTGCATTCTACTGCTGGCGATTCCTCACAGGCTTCGGAATTGGTGCCGAGTACCCTCTCAGCGCCGTTTTGACGGCGGAATGGGCGTCTGTCCATCACCGCGGCCAAATGCTGGCTGCTGTGTTTGCCATGCAGCCACTTGGCCAACTTTGCGCCGCTCTTGCTGGGCTCTCGGCCATTAGCATCGTTGACCGTATACACAACGTGCAGGGTGATGTCAGACGTAGCGGGATTGTGTATACAGATTCTTCACGTGTCGCCGTTGACCGTGTCTGGAGGGGCGTGGTCCTATTTGGAGCTATTCCTTCCGTGATAGCATTGTTGTTCCGCTTCTATCTTCCAGATCCAGGTCGATATACACTCGAAGTACAAGAGGATATCGATCGGGCCGTTAAGGACACCGATACAGAGATCGAGAAGAATGCGTTGTGGGCTTGGCCGAAGTCATTATGGCCCTGGAAGAAGAAACTTACCGCAGAGGAACAAGTTGAGCTATCCCAGGGGCGAGAGACTAGACGAGGTACCGAGGACACAGCCGACACTGCCAGCACTCAACCTACCGATGCCGAAGACAATGACCAATCCTTGTCTGATCTATGGACCTATCTTTGGGAAGAACGAAACTGGACCCTGCTCTTCGGCACATGCGTAACTTGGTTTCTCTTAGATGTAGTATTTTATGGACTTGGAATTAGTAGCCCTCACACTCTCGCTGTTGTTTGGGCTGATCGAGCACTACCCCTAACAGGAACCCAAAAGGTCGACCCCTGGAATCCAGACCCAACTCACCCCAACGACACCATTGTCGACGTACTTGACCGAAACTCAAGGAGATTGATATATACGTCGGTGATCGGGTCCCTTGTTGGAAGCGTTGCCCTTATCTTCTCCATGAATTGGATACGGCGAAAGTGGCTTCTTCAATGGTCATTTTTGGTTATCGCCTGCTTTCTGGTTGCCACAGGGGTGTCTATGCGGCTTACCTTCGGAAGCAAAAACTGGCTAGCAACTTTTGCCTTCTACGTTGTCTGCCAGATCCTGTTTAATTTCGGTGAGCTGACACCAAACCAATACACATTCTACTGCTAATAATCGTCCATAGGGCCCAACACATTGACCTTCCTTATCCCCGCTGAGATTTTCTCAACGCGCTACCGATGCACACTTCACGGTCTCTCTGCAGCCAGCGGCAAGCTTGGATCTGTGCTCATCCGGATCATCTTACACGAAAGTGTCCGCAAAAAGAGCGACCAGAATGCATTCAACCAACAAGCTGTAAAACTTTCCTGGACCCTAATCGCCTTCAGCGTCGTCATGGCTCTTGGTTTCCCGATCACTAAAATCTTTTTGCCTGATGTGCAGAGAGACCAGCGACGTGAAGATGGTACCCTGGTAGATAAGACATTGGAAGATCTCTCCCCGGGTCTTTCCGCTGCCGAGAGAGACAATCAGCTACTCGGTGCCCTGTGGTTCAGGGAACATTGGCCCTCGTTGTTGAGTCGGAATCGAAGAAGAGGTGCAGGCAATGATGTTTCTCGAAGCCCATCGCCATCGAATTATAGTCGGCCCTCACACGACCACGAACGTAGTCATACTCAGGATGGATCACTTAGGCACGAGGACCCGGTGGGTGAGCATCTATCTGTTGCATCAGTACCAGAGTCAAGTGAATCTCAATCGTCTAGTGTTCTGTAGCTTCACCATTAGTGTAACGTTAGCGTCTTGCGTTGTTGTAAGCAAAAGGTTTTATAACAGAAGATTAGAAGAGAATACAAAGGGATAACATAGAAAATATGTTTCTTTTATGCACACTTATTTCCGCTAAGAGATTTCGCTGTGCTTAATAAATCTAGCTGTTATTTACTAAGTGTACTTTATATGTTATTTTAGAAACTTCTAGAATAAATATAGTATAAATTAAGTTACTAACTTAGTAATATTTTATTATTATAGACTTTAATATTATAGTATATTAGCAACCACTTACTACTTCTAGCTATGCATAGTACAGTTGTATAACAAAAGTCTATGTACAGTCCCTTACTAAAAGTAATTAGCTACTTTAGTAAAAGGTCTAGGCTACTCTATAATGTTTTAATTTTAATTAATTGTAATTTCATTAAATTACTACCTTTTTTAATAGCTATAAAAGTAAATAAAACTATTGCATACAATTATCCACCTATATATATTCTTCTGCTATGCTAGTGTCACGGTGGGGAGAGTCCGAGGCATGTCTAAGTTAACTGTGACAGCTAGCTAGAAGGTTTAACCTTTTAGCAACGTAATAAAAACTTTATATAAAAAGCTATCTTAGTTTACTATTAGTTACTAGCTTATAAAAAAAAGTATTCTAAGTTAGTTAAAGCGTATAAAAGAAGTTATATAACATAAAAGTAAGTTAACTTACTATTAATTAAGTATAACGCTAGAAGATAGGCCTAAACATAATCTTCTTTTGTACTTCGCTACATGGAGTGCGTTAATGTAACGGCGCAGGCAAGACAATGGGTCTGAATGCGGTGGGAGTCCACTCAGAGGCATATGGGAGTGCGTGGGGACTCTGAACCTGGGAATGCCATTGACACCTATAGGCCTTGTACGAAAGGATATCAGAAAACTACTGAGCTAGCTACGGGGGCGAGGTGCGACTAAATACATGAGAGAATAGGGGTAACTGCGGGGGAATGGGTCGAGTCATTGTCGGGGCCGATACGGGGACCCTTCGGATAGGATCCGAGCGACCCGAGATGGAACGATTCGTAGAATTGTTACAGTTACAAGGGCAGCGTTAAAGCACGTGATGTAGCGAACGTCAGGATTTTAAGAAGACTAGAATGAGCGGTACATTCAATTCTTTCCAGAGAGTTGGAGGACTAAATAAAGGAAAGTGCAGTATTTTTTAGATTTGGGATTTCAGTGCTTCGTCAGGTGACTCCAACGTTCTGGTACGAGAACGCGCTCCAGACGCCAATACCTCGAAAGCCGCGGTGAAACTCATACAAGCAACGGTTTAGTCATTTTCACCTTATCCAAAAGTCCTCATATTCTTCTTCACCGGTTTCGACTGCCCGAACGGCTTCGCCATGCATGGCTCGAGGCACATATGCTTCTCCAAGCAGAATGTACTGACCCTCTTCTGGCCGAAGCACAACAGGAACTGTGCATCCCCGAAGCACGCAAAGCTTGTCTCCAGGCATAACATCTACTGGACCTAATCCACTTTCTCCATGAATGTGTCCTTCAATGAGCCGCACTTTTGGATCCGTGCTTAGTTTCACTGTCGCTGGCATGAAATAGAACATACGCCGACGAAAGTGGAGGGATAGAAGGCTGTCAAGTATGTGATGGTTATATCCCGCTTTGGTGGTTTCCAAGCTTCCACTACCACCAGCACACAGCCAGCTCGCCAGTTCCGAAAGTATTGGTCCCGTTGGTCCTAGCCAGAATGCGGTGATGAATCCAAGCGTACTCGGAAACTCTGGCAGCAAGTTGAACGACTGCCATGTTAATCTAAAATGTTCCACCAAAGTCATGAAGTCTAGATCCACCGAGGACTTATCCAAGAAGTAGAGGTCATCGGCAACGCTACGGGGAGGGGAAGAGAATGGTGGTGCCGTGGCTTCAATGGTTGCGACCGTCTTTCCTCTGACATGAAGCACTGTACTATCTTCAGAAAAGCCAAGGACACTCGGAAGAGACCCTCCAGCGCACCAGTCACCTGGATTTTTGTCTTCTATGGTACTAAGAACACCTCGAGCGGTGGGTATTGTCGTAGGCTCAATCAACGACCAAACCCACGAGGGTATTTCGTACTTAGGGTCATAAACCATTCGGGGACCAAGAAGCATGTTCAACCCTTCTTCTTGCAATAGTAGGCGCATCATGAAAGTAATGACTTCAGGTAGTGTCTTTGAGTAGTCCACCTGGATTTGCTGTCGAATAGATGGATGGAAACAACCATAGTAGCCAAAAACCTTGTCTCTTCGATCCGTAGATCGCTTCAGCTGTGCCGTTCGCCACTGTCGCAAGCTCAGGTGTTTACCATGCCTTGCGGCTCCACGAACTGGTATGACTTCAGAAATCATCAGGTTAGTTGAATGCGCCAGAGATGCCAATAAGTAGGCTTCCGGATTTACCGATCTCTGCGGTATGGCTTCCAGGTCCACAGGCGACATTGCAAAGACAGCGCAGATTTCTCGCATACAAGCGAAGAAGTCGTCGTAGGTAAGAGTATGTTGACCATACATCAGAAGTATGTTATCAGAGAAGAGGATCTCCTGGACGACCCAGATTCTCTTCCAGTATTCTAGCTTGAAGACGCGATTCATCATGCTCACAGTCCTGCTTATGAAACCAGTGTTTTGCGCGATGAATCCTGCTCGCCACATCCGCTGATCAGTGTCTGTGAGCTTAGAATAGAACTCCAAGAGCTCGAAGGTGGTAACTATCAGATCATCCGTTGCCTCACCCAACCAGATGAGTGTTGATGTTGCGTTTGCATATATGTCAGACATCTTTTTGACTTGTTCATTGCGCTCTTCTAAGTGAGTTTGATTAATTGCTAGAGCGTCGATCCAAACAACACGAAAGCGATCCGGGAAGCGGAGGTGCGAAAGAACGGAATGTAAGTTTGCCGTGACATGCCAAGTGACGTCTTCAAGGAGTATGGTTTTGGGTTCATCTTGACTGCCCCCTATGTTTTACTTAGCTCTTATATATGATGGTGTCAATGTTACATGTACTTACAAACATACGATAAAGCCTCGTAGTCTGGTAGGTCTCCTTCTTGGACGCTGAAGATTGAGCATTTCACGGCACTTGGCTCGTCTCCAGGGTGAATCTTGATCAAACGGAGCTCGCTGCTCGCAAGTCTTTTCTTGTAAACCTGTTTTGCGGCATCTGAGTTCAGTTCTTCGAGTGTCGCTACTGCCTTTGGTGCTGATACTGGCTGTTTTTGAGGTTCACTAGAAGCCTGCTGAACGGAATTCGGCTCATGCTCCATGACACCGGTGGTATTCGTTGAGAGTGACATCAACTTTTCGTTTAATTCCTCTTTCTGGTGAATTGAAGGATGGCGCTCTTCAGCGTTTTTGGCCTGTGGTGGTCTCGACCCTGAGGTGCCCTTTCTCCGTTGGGTTCCCCACCTCCTCATCACCAAAGGACGTTAGACTGCCAAGGGTCCGTATTCTTAGATTAGCGTTTGGGCTTGGCAAAATAGATTATCATAAAATACTTATGTAATGATACCAACTATTCCACGAATCGCCGAATGCAGAACCTTTGATCAGCCACAGGTACCTTGAGGCACTTTGCAGGTAGGGAGCAATACCCAGAGAGGGAGGGGAGTACAGGATATATCGAAGACGAATCCTTAGGGGATTAACCTAGGATTCGAATAGCGATATATGTTGGGCAGGACGTGACTAGAGACCACGAGAGGGCAGGTCACAAAATAGTCCCGTGAGGAGTGTCTACCCGAAGGTAGGTCCGGGTGCGAACCGAGGCACGTAGCATTGGGGAGGGTATGGTCCAGAAAGGTCCTCACTAAAACGAGGCTCTCTACGCATCAGGCGCAAAGGGGGCAATGCGAACGTAATGTTTTCGTGGGAGGGGTTCTAAATGTGTTAAAGCAGCCACATCACATGACTTGTAACAAATTATCATGAATATCAACGTGTACGCAGAGTTATAGTCACTTGAAGTTAAAGTACCCTTTATATTTATGACATGGGGGGTTTTGCGCCACGCAGGGATAGAGGTTAACTTAGGGACTTCACGAAATCGTCACAGAACGTTACCTACACTTCTTAATAAGCTACATTAAACACGCGAGAAGCCAAACTACCGACTTCCATCTCTCTTCTGATGGATTGTAAGGGATTCATTTTGCTACTAGAATGGCTCCTCAGCTACTCGTCACTTTTGTTCTATTTTGAGCAAGATTCCTGCTACAACTGCCAGACTCAGCGGCCCTGTGATCGCAGAATATACCCGGCTTCAAAAAATTGGCAATTCACTCGGACAAGCAATAATTGCCTCTACCAGCATCGCCCGGGAACCCATGCTGTGGACAACCCTTCGGTCAATCCGTGAAGGTTGCCCAATCCAGGCTTCACTGAAACCATGACTTACCCCCATCCTCTTCATCTGTGAGGGTCAGTTCCACCCAATCATACCTAGGTCTCCTCCATTCCATATGAATCTTATAATGTTTCTACATCTAAACAATGCCGCCGTTAAGCTATCAAGTCCACTACCGCAGCTCCGTTACGTATGCCCACTCAATCAACGTTTCGGGAGTAAAGCTGTGTAATCCTGCTCTAGCGTTTGTCGCCGACGCGACAACATCCGTCGTTGAGCTTTGTCCGTGTGACTCCTAAGCCGCCCCCACTGAGACTAGGACTGGTTCACCATAGCTTGGCTACCTCTTACGTCTGCATGAAATCGCCACACTCCATCTGCTTCCACATAGGGGAAGTTTCCAACCCTGTCCCAATCTATGTTATTCAGCCTCGGCCATGCCGGCGTAAGGACAGTTCTAAGTTGCCTCCCGAGCTCAACTCCACTCTTTACCACTCTGCTAGTCCATGGAGGCTGACAGTGTTTCGCCATAATTCAACTCTGTCCGCGGAACGCTAGAGCTCTCCAATCGCTACAAGTTACTCTTTGCTTGGTATAGATCCTCGACTACTGGCTCAGTACGAAGAAATCGTGATTTGCTAACCCGTCGCTGTCCTTGCCCACTTTATCCCTAGATTCTGCTGTCCTTCCTCTGGAAGCTATGTCTGAGCTTTTGTGACAGAGAAAGTGAGTCGGCAGCCAATTCCGTGAAGAGACGCGCACCCTTAAGTCACTTGTGGGGATCGAAGGATTGCTTCTCTTTGGCGTCAGAGTCTTTCTTCCTGGCAGTTGTGCCGGGTGCGAGAGAGCGTATGAAATAGTCTATGCTGAACCATCCAGTCATTAGTAGGAGGGTTATTAGAGAACGGGACACCAACAATGAGAGAAAATACAGTCTATAGCGACCGCATGCTCTCGCTCTACTTCCAAAATCTAGGCGGATGAGAAGTCAAGTAGTCTCTAAGACAGGGGATACGAATGTTCTCGACTGTAGAGAATGTTCAGGTTGTTCTAAAGTCTAGTTTTCAATGTTACTGAACTTTAAATTCCGGACCCTTCGCTTGTTTAGCTGAATGTCGTTTACCGGTGAGTCAAGGTTAGAAAAATGGTGTATATAATAGCTACATAGCTATGCGTACTTCTCCTGTGTAGAAGGGGACTTGGATTATAATAAAAAGAGTCTCTAAGTAACCAAACCACATCTTTACCGGATGGAAAAGAACATAGAAGGCTCACCCCCTCTAACCCAGAAGTTAATACCTACAGCATGGAGCCTTCCCGCTTGACGACCACAAGGACTAGCAATCAGACTTAGCAACAATTAAGTTAACTTGTTAACTTAACTTAATTAACTTAATACTATTAAGTTAATTAAGTTAAGCATAGAAGCTAAATTTATTAAGTTAATTAAGTAAATTTTACTTACTTAATTAACTTAATTAATAAACTTAATAAGCTGTAATATTATAAGTTTTACTAGAAAATTACTAAAAGTTATAGTATTTTCTAGTACGTAGAGTAGTAAATCCTAGTTATAGCTACTAAGGTAGTACCTTACTGCCTACCTAATAGAGCTTAGCGTCTTCTATTCTACTAACATAAAAGCTTACTGCCTACTTAGTAAAGCTTAGTGCCTATTTAAACTTATTATAACTTTAATATGTTATCTTGCCTACTTTACTAACACTTATTTTTATTAATACTAACACTCTTTTTATTAATATAGCATTGCTTAATTACATAAAAGGCATAAATAGTAACTTTATTTAAGTTTTTAGCTAGCAGCTTAAAAGCGCAGTGTTATAAACTGTTTTTAAAAATAGCACTACTAATATAGCTACTAATGCGTTACTAGAGCTTAACGCTAATAGAAGCTTTATCAGTAAGTTATAATTAACTACTAATAGTAATATTAATAATAATAATAATTATTATTATAATAGCATTAACTAGCTATGCTTATTAAGTTATTATAAGCTACTCTACACACTAAAGCACAGTTAAAAGAGCTAGGTTTAGTAATATAGATATTACTTTTAGCATTAAAAGCAACAACGCTTATATTAGCTTTACTATTACTACTATACTTATAGGCAACTTAATAGCTTTTATTAAGCTAATTTATTAACTACATTAATTACACGCTATCTTAAAGAGTGTAAAGCTAGCCATAGCATTAATAAAAAATAGTAAAAAGTCTACTTACTATATTATAATAACATCCTTTATGTAATCCTCTTTACTTACCTATATTTATTATAAAGGCTTTAAAGTATTATAAGGTGTTACTAATCTTATTATGTTAAGCTTTTTATATATAACTTTTTTATAGTTAGTACTTAATTAAGTAGTAGCTAATAACTAAGCGCTTTTTATAATTAAAGGCGCAGCTTTTTATAACATGTTACAGTAAGCTAACTTATTAGTAAAAACAGAGCTCTAGAGATCTTATAATACTTTATAAGCTTATATAATTACTAAGTATAAGTCTTATATACTTACTATTATTAATTACCTACACAACACGCAAGTAGCTACCTACATTTTCTTTAATAATTAAACATTAATAAGTAGTAAATAAGTGTTAATAAGTATTTATGTCTACTACTTTAATAGTAATAGTAAGCTTTATAATTATATATTAAGCCTACCTTTATTAATAAGCTAGCATATAAGTGTTAATATTACTACTGTTATTAACACTATGCTTAAAAGCTTTAAAATATTTATATATAACTTAGGCTACTTTATTTTTAATAATGCTACTAATAATAATGCTGCTATTAACACTTTAGCTATTAAATATAGCTTTAACACTTATTATTAACACCTATATTACGCCTACTATATAATTAATTTTACTACTTAATAAATTATATTTAGTAAAAATTAAAAAGTGTTTAATAACATAAAAAAGCACTTAAATAATAAGGCAGCTTTTTTTAATAAGTAGCAGTAAGTAGGCTTTTTAAGTGTTTTAATTAATATTATTACCTTTATCTATACACTATAAGCTTACTAGCTTTTTAAGTAATGCTAAGTAGCTTACAACACTTAATTAGATAATAATAGTAAAGTAAAAACACTAAAAATTATTAAGCTAGTAAAAATAAAATAAAACTTTTATTATAATTATTTTTTACATATGCTTAAGCTTTATATACTTTTTAATAACTATATTAACTATAAGCTTATTAAGTACTAACACTAAAGCACTTATTAATACTTATAACTACTTAATTTTAAGTAGTGTTACTTTATCTAAGAGAATAGCTTTAGTATAAAGAATTAAGTAATAATTATAAAGTATTATAACTTTTTATAACTTTTTAAAAAAGCTACTATTTATATAGAGAGTAAAGGCGTAGCTAGTATGTAAAAAGTAAAATAAAAGGTTCTACCTATGCTTACCTAGCTTACTACTACTCTTAATAATATGCTTTATTAATATAATAATATTAACTTTAATAACATTAATACTTTAAAAAACTATATAAAAGCTACTTATAATATAGCTTATATAAAGATCTATAAGTATCTACATAAGTTAAAGAATACCCTAGCATATTATACAGCCTACTGTCTCCACCTGCGCATAAAAGGCTACATAGATAAGGTATAAAAAGTGCTTTATAATTATAATAAAAAGCTTTACATAAAGCCTTACTTTTATAAAAGCTAGCTAGATAATTACTACATTAGCTTTTAACACTTATAAGTAAAGTTTAAAAATGCTACTTTTTTAATTAGTACACTAAAGCTACTACTAAAGAAGGCGCTTACTAGGCTGTCTAGAAGCTAGTTAGACTTTATAAAAGCTACTTTATAAAGTAATAACACACGCTTATCTCTTTACTATAATAAGTTTAAGTAGTAGATAATTAAGTTACTTATACTAAAAAAGTTTTTATTTACATGTACTCTAATTATCTACTAAATTAAAAAGGCTAACGTACTTCACAGGCAAGTTGCTCACACACCTAAGTTGCTTACTTTTGCTAAGACCCTACTAAACTACTCTTCCTACACTAATGCATTCCCCACAACACTACTTAGACGTGCTAAAAGAATGTTAGATACAGCTTACGCTCTAAGCTTTTAAATAAAACATAAAACTTTTAAAGAAATGTGCTATAGCTATATGTAAGGTTTTATAAAAGATAATAAATAACTATAGCACTAGATAACCTTTATAAGCTAATTCTACAGCTGTCGGTTGACCTGGGTTCGATCGAACGAACGTACGCCCAAGGGGCGTACCAAGAGGTGAGCAGGCAACACAATGTATTGATTCTGGTGACGGCTGCCATCCTAAGTACGTTGGGATGGCTGGTTTTATACTGGCCCCCTGCCAAGCCCGCACAGATATCACGTGAGATAAGCTTACGTGATATCCACACAGAGTTGGATCAATATACCTGTGATTAACGTTCGGACAACAGCTAAATTATAAAGGCTAGGTAATAAAAAAAAGCAGGTAATTGTTAAGACTATACTTAAGCTATATAAGCAAGGAATTTCCCCTTAGATAGCATTTATAGCTAATATAGCTAATTCTTTGCGCACTAAGCATAATCTAGGCTATGTTTACATAAACTAGCCTAGTATGTTTATAAAGTGTTATTTAAAGCTTAAAGTAAAGTTTTAAGCGTAAGTATAGTTAAAAGATATTTAGCTAATTATAAACTCTGTCTTACTAAAGTTGTACATGTTATTATTCTAGATGCTATACTTAGCTTTAATATTCTCTATAAGGCTAAACCTGCTCTAAATTACTCTAGGACTCTTATAAAGGGCTCTCTTATAGTTGTACTTACGCTTAAATGTTACTTTAAGCTCTAAATAATGCTTTATAAACATACTAGGCTAGTTTATGTAAACATAGCCTAGATTATGCTTAGCGCGCAAAGAATTAGCTATATTAGCTATAAATGCTATCTAAGGGGAAATTCCTTGCGCATATAGCTTAAGTATAGTCTTAATAATCACCTGCTCCTTTTTATTACCTAGCCTTTATAATTTAGCTATAGAATTAGCTTGTAAAGGTTATCTAGCGCTATAGTTATTTATTATTTTTTATAAGACCTTGCACATAGCTACAGCATATTTCTTTAAGAGTTTTATGTCTTATTTAAAAGCTTAGAGCGTAAGCTGTATCTAACATTCTTTTAGCACGTCTAAGTAGTGTTATGGGGAATACATTAGTGTAGGAAGAGTAGTTTAGTAGGGTCTTAGCAAAAGTAAGCAACTTAGGTGTGTGAGCAACTCGCCTGTGAAGTACGTTAATAAGTACTTTATTTTATTACGCTTTACTCTTATAGTTTTTAGTATCTCTACTATAGCTACTAACTGTAAAAGGACTTTTTCTAAATTAGGTAATTTATTAGAGATAAGATAATTATGTATAAAAGTAAATTTTTTATTTACTTTA
>NW_022985207.1:191427-214570 GCF_010093535.1 Lindgomyces ingoldianus
AGGCTAGTTTATGTAAACATAGCCTAGATTATGCTTAGCGCGCAAAGAATTAGCTATATTAGCTATAAATGCTATCTAAGGGGAAATTCCTTGCGCATATAGCTTAAGTATAGTCTTAATAATCACCTGCTCCTTTTTATTACCTAGCCTTTATAATTTAGCTATAGAATTAGCTTGTAAAGGTTATCTAGCGCTATAGTTATTTATTATTTTTTATAAGACCTTGCACATAGCTACAGCATATTTCTTTAAGAGTTTTATGTCTTATTTAAAAGCTTAGAGCGTAAGCTGTATCTAACATTCTTTTAGCACGTCTAAGTAGTGTTATGGGGAATACATTAGTGTAGGAAGAGTAGTTTAGTAGGGTCTTAGCAAAAGTAAGCAACTTAGGTGTGTGAGCAACTCGCCTGTGAAGTACGTTAATAAGTACTTTATTTTATTACGCTTTACTCTTATAGTTTTTAGTATCTCTACTATAGCTACTAACTGTAAAAGGACTTTTTCTAAATTAGGTAATTTATTAGAGATAAGATAATTATGTATAAAAGTAAATTTTTTATTTACTTTATAATTACTATATAGCTAAAAGCGCCTTAGCTTAAAGCCTATAACAGCATTAAATAGTTCTTATAATAACAGTATCTTTTCTAAAGAGCTTAAGACTATTTATAATATCTATAGTTAATTTAATATGCTGTAACTACACTATAAAGCTATTAATTAAGTTAAGTTAATTAATTAAGCTAGCCCTTTTTAAGGCTATTAAGTTAATTAAGTTAAGCAAAAGCTGCTAAATTTGTTAATTAATTAAGCTATTTACCTTAACTTAATTAACTTAATTGTTGCCAACTCTGCTGGCAATCACCTAAGTTCGGTTTCGAAATATGGTATTTAAAAGTGGCGTCGTGCCTCTGGGGATAATACTGAGTGAAGCCACACAGCCTAGGGCAACATTCACGCTCGGGAAGCAGCCGTTCGGCGTCGTGATCCAGACGCTTGACCACTGAGTGTTAAGGGGCTCTTGTAGGGACACCAACCTGCAACATCAAGGCAAGGCGAGCTATAGCGGGAGTTATTGCAAATAGAGACGTGGTGTAAGCATGCAGCTATGTAGAAAGCTAATGAAGTGAAGTGTATTGTTCTAAGTCTAAATGCTCTGTTGCAGAGTATTTATTTACATCTATGGTGGCAGGGGTAGTGAGGGCTCTGATCTCAATAGGGTACCCTGCTAATACAAGCAGAATGTTGGTGTAAACTACTATAAAACAAGCCTGAATTTAACATTGGGCGAGATATGCGATCTTTCCCGTTGGGTGCGAGCTGAAACCAGGAACGGGATATTCGAACTAGATACCGCGCACGTAAGTGCTGCGACGCGGCAAGCGGCCGCAGCGATTGCGCCAAGGAATGTTGAGGAAGTTACAGGACAACGTTGTGATGTCTCTTCTATCTGCGCTAATAGCCTTAAGGCTTTCTTGAAACTGCGAAGGATGCAGGAAGATTATTTTGGAATGTATGAAGCGGTTGATTAGAGGCGTAACTGTTCGTTCTCGCTCCGTTAGCTATGTCCTTGTTATATAATCAACTACTAGATATTCAAACCAACGTCGGCCTCCGCCCTGAAATCATATATGCCGTCTCTAGTCTCAGCCTTACTTCTTCTTCCCCGGAAAACTCAATATCGCTGTGAGTGAGGCTGTGTCAAAGCCGCAAACACAAATTAGCGACCTACAATGACCTGTTATTTTCGCCAGGCCTACGTCATCAATAAACTATATCTCAATAACACGCAAAGAAATCGCTTCAAACCCTCTAAGGTGATTTGCTCTCCAATCTCAAAACACTCTCCCAAGAGAATGGTTCATGCCGGCAATTGAATAAGCGATGATGCGATAGGTCGGCGACATGGGTATTTTGAAGGAATTGTGCGGTAATTTGCTTGATATGACTTCCGCCCCGCACTCGGCAAATCAAAGGAACGTCTGGAAGGAGGACATAAATGCGACGATTGGTACTGAATTACGGATCTGGATCTCGGATTTGGTTGTGCATTTCGATTCCGCATTTCTCACACCACCCGCCGTATCTGCACATCTCAATTCGCGTACCTGCATTCATTAGCCTGCTTCTCGATTACTTCGAAGATGTGGCTCTCCCTCCTCACCCTAGGCCTTCTGTCCAACACCATCTGTGCTCTCAAGATCGCAACTTCCCTACAATGGATCGAACACACGCCGCAACCTTGGGCCATAAAAAACTTCTATAAAGGCGACAGCGCTGCCTCCCTGACGAGTGGAGGTGTCGCAAACCTCGCCTCAGATAAATCATTCGATCTCGCCGCTAATGCCGAAACCCAGGGTCTAAAGCAATATGCCGGACACAAGAATATCCGGCTGATTTACGTGGTCTGTGAAGTCGCGTATCGGATTGTTGCGAATAAAGCGAGTGGGATAACGAAGTTGGAGGATTTGAAGGGAAAGAAGATTGGGACAATGGCGGGGACGAGTGCTGGGGTGTTTGTGAGTAAGATGTTGGGCAGCGTTGGGTTGAAGGAGAGCGACTATACGGTTGTGAATGGGAATGTTTGTATGAAGGCACCGTGTGGGAGTGGCACTTTCCCGCAGATGATCTCCAGCAAGCAGATTGATGCCTTTGGAATCTGGGAGCCTGCTGTTGAACTCGGTGCGCAAGCGTTGGGAAGCAATGCTGTTATTTTCCAGAACGGGTCGATTTACAGGGAAGTGTATAGTTTGTACAGCACAACCGAAAAGCTCAATGATCCGGCCATGAGGAAGAATATCGTCGCGTTTGTGAGGGCGCTGAATGAGACATTGAATGTTTTTACGCACAAACCAGAGACGGTATATGCAACGGTTGCGCAGGCCGTCGGTATGGATGTCTCGGTGGTCAAGGATGTGTGGCCGGATCATAAGTGGAGCGGGACTTGGGGACCAGATCTCTTAGATTTCTTGGTTGAGGAGGACGCCTACCTCGCGAAGAAGGATGGGAGGGCTGCTGTGTCAAAGGCGGATTTGGAGAAGTTTCTCGATACGAGTATTATCGGGGAACTATGATAGTAGCTTGGAAGCAAAGTTGGACGAAACATGTATATATTTCCGAAAAACCATGGTCAGCTTAGCTTACTAAGTCTGCCGTACTGGTGTCTACCACGGATTTACTAGAAGGACTTAAGATAACGAGTAGGCTGTATGGATTTGCAATGACGGTACTAGGATACAGACGATTACTACATTTTAAACCGTAAATGTCCCATCGGATGCATCCACATGCAGTGTTACCACCTCGCTTTGTGATGTCAACACCCATATCAACATCTCATTACGAGGTATAGGGCCTGGCAAGCATTCGGGTAGGAAATTGAAATGCTGCAACTATCAAAATTGTTTCGGAGCAGTTCCCTTCATGTATCGAATTCAAAATTGCCTGCTTCTAGTTGGTGTTCGGAGATGGCCACCGTTGCTGCGCAACATAAGGGTTTGTTTAGTTTGTGCAGTTGCCGTGGCTGCTCTTGCATTAGCTGTGAGAAGAGGCCGGAAGAGAAGGTACGAAGTATGATATTATGAGGGTGGTGGCAGCACGATGGCGGGGAGGATTTTTGGATTGCCGAGACGAACGTTACTGCTCAAGAAATAGGGACTTGCAACACCGACGGAAAACCCGGGTCCTAATACAAGCCGCCGGCGCAACATTGACAGGTCAAAGGAAACTAACGTAGATGCGTGGGAATGATCCCATTGGCTCAATCACTCCTCTTACGGCCTCCTAGCCCTCGTCCTTGATCCGTCGGCAACCCCACGAAGTTGTCAAGGGAAGATAGGACTCCAATAGGGATACAGATGGCTGCCTAATGCATTTCAGGGCTCCCAATTGAAGCATACCCGGCAATGCTATTGGCTGATTGGAGATCTTCCATACCCTGGTGTTGAAGTTCCCCACTGACCGGCGATATTCCATGCACAGGTGCTGAAGTTCCCTACTAACCGGCGATGCACGCTTTGGTCAAAAGACAGCCACCAGGGTGTTTTACCCCTGCTTCGCATTGAGGTGAAAGTTGCCGTCGCGATATATCGGACTTCGCTGAGGGAGTCAGCTTGATGTGGATAGAGACGAAGTTTATGCTTTGGTGGTGTGCAGCAGCGTGGAAATAGAGGCTTGGAGAGTTTCCTGGGCGAAGGAGAGTTCACTACAGAATCTCCCGCATCGTAAATTATCCAGTTTCGTACCGCACATGCAGGTCAGGCGCAGTTCCTACTTCTCCGCCTTCAGTAAGGAGAGGAGTGCATTGATGGGTTTTATGGTTTTAGTTTCGAGTTCGACAATGTCTTGATTACCTCACCCTACCGCCCTAGAAAATGGGGTTGTAGAATTCGGGCATTTGAATACTATAAATAGCTTTTAAGAGCTGCCATCTCACACAGGAATTTTTACTCCACTAATACCCTCGCAAATCCGTAGCAACCTCTCCTGGGCCTCAACGTCATCGGCAACGGACTTTGGACTGCTCTCCTTCCTCCCGGGGCCAAAATATCTTCCATTCTCCCCATTTTCTCTGCCCTCGGCAAGCATGACATATGTCTCAACCGCGGCATCTAAGCTCCCAATGGCACTCGGACCGCCCATCTTCGTTGGCACCCAGCCGGGATCTAGCGAATTGGCCTGAACGTCAGGCCAACGTCGCGCAAATGCCTTTGCGAACATGACATTGTGAAGTTTGCTGTCACAGTATGCCTGTGTACTATCCCAACCTACCTCACCTCTTTGTTGCCATACGACATCCCGTAATCCCCCATCGCCGCTGTAGTGCATCTCCGAGCTCACGAAAACGAACCGCGTCGGCCGCTTGAGTAGGCACGTGAGGATGTATGGAGCAATTGTATTGACAGCGGCGACGGCTGGTATGCTGTCAGCAGTCTTCCGGAAGGGCCCGAGGTACAACCCAGCGTTATGCACGACACAGTCGAATTGTCCGAGTTTGTTTACGTCTTCAGCAAAGGCGATAGTGTTGGCGATCGAGGAGAGGTCGCCGGTGACAATAGATTCGGCATTGGGACATGCGGCGGAGGCGTCTTGGGCGCGTTGAGCGCTACGAGCGTGTAGGACGACCGAGTGGCCGTTGGCCAGGAGGCGCTTCGCGGTGAGGAGGCCGAGGCCATCAGACGAGCCAGTGATGAGGATACGAGCCATAGTGGTATGAAAGAGCTGCGGTCGAAGATACACTGGATTGGTGGTCGTGCGCTTTACGTTGAGCGTCAAGTCGATGTTAAGCAGTCCGAGATGGGGATTGAGATTGCGTCATGGCCTTCTCAGCCACCACGGTATTTGCAGGGAGAATGCCGTATCCCCAGGGAGCAGCATGCATGCGTGTCACAGTTAACAGCTCTGGTCGGGAGGCGGCGATCTAAATGGGATTATTCAGTGAATCGGAGTGTCGTCGACGGAGGTTTGGATGAAAAACGTCCTGCTGCTGTCGCGGCTCAACAGTTTATCCGAGCTTACCTAATCACACAGTGAAAGCAGCCTAAGACTCTCATCCCGTCACTACCTCACTGCCCTTCCGTGAGAAGTTATTGGCTGACTACGATTTCAACTAGAACCCAACGTTATGCGCTCGATTTTGAACACAATGATTCTCATATAAGGCTATTTTTGGAACTTTGAAAGAGGAATAGCTGAGGGACGAGTCTGGTGTCCGCTGTGAAAAGACCAACATCTGCCAACCAGATCTATCGTCCACCTTTCTTAACACTGTGAGCAGAAACTGTTAGGAAAATTTGCATCCTCAGACGGAGCTTGCCCGTCAATGGTCGACATCGCGTATTTATTTACGCTACTGGCTTCATTTGTTCCCACTCTCGGAGTGTTGTGCGTGACTCGGTGTTCCATCTAATCTCCATCTGTTTATCTTGTAAAACCTTATTCCGACATCATCTCTTCAAAGGTTGGTGGAGCCTTGCTCGGATTTGTGACGTCGGCCGGAATGGATTCGGAAAAGAGCTTAACGCTTTATCCCCGGACAAAGCTTCCCCTAGCTTTTGAGACCCTTGTCTGGACTTAAACCTTGAGGCTCTAATCCCCATTGGAACGAATGGGGGCCTCTGGTGCAAAGAGACCACAAATAACACCAATCATGGATCCCAATTATGATTTCCCCCCTGTAGGATTCTGGGAATAACAGCTACGGCTAAGTCGGCACTCGGGATGGGTCACGGTCGACTTTTCGGGTAAGATGTCCCGCGACTTTTCTGCCACACTTAATCTTGACTCAGTTTATCGGTATCAATAAGGCCGACACGGATATCTTTGAGCCATTTAGTGGGCGGATATTCCGATGTTTCGACTCGATCTCTTCACTAACACGCCCGTCAATATTGCGTCAACTCGATTAGCTCATGGCCATCCCCTCGGGATATTGCCCTTAGTTCCCCCACAGATCCTACAGAAAATGTTACCGTAGCATATCGTGGGAGTCAAGATCTTTTTTTTTCCACGCCATGGAGATTTCTCAAGTTCCGCTCTCACATTCCGGGTCCCAAGCGAAGAACGCAGAGAATGCGTCCCCACTTGCTGATGTAGAGAAGAATGAGGATGGAGGCACCCTTCATCCGGATGTGTCTGAGCCCCCGTACTCGATTTTTAGCACGAAAATGAAGATGTGGATTATCTTCCTTGTCTCCATCTCGGCGCTCATATCGCCATTTGGAGCAACCACCTTCTATCCCGCATTGAATGTTCTTGCAGAGAAGCTCGATGTTTCTCCAGCCATGGTGAACATCTCACTCACGACATATATGGTGCACCTCCTTCGATTCTCATTAAACCATCTGCTGACCTTCGCAGATTGCTCAAGCCATCGCACCGTCGATCATTGCCGGAATGTCTGACAATAGTGGACGCCGTTTATCGTTCATTGTATGCTTCGCCATCTTCATCGTTGCCAATATCGGCCTCGCTTTGCAAACTAATTACGCCGCCTTGCTTGTTCTACGAATGGTCCAGGCCACCGGCTCCAGTGCTTCCATTGCTCTATCAGTTGCAGTTGTGGCGGACGTGGCGACCTCCGCTGAACGAGGGCAATATATGGGTTATGCCACTGCTGGGCTTCTCTTTGGGCCGGCCTTCGGCCCAACCATCGGCGGTGTGTTGGCCCAATACCTTGGGTGGAGATCAATCTTCTGGTTTTTGGCCATCTACGCTGGCGTGCTCCTTGCCATGTTCACCCTGCTCTTTCCTGAAACGTGCCGGAACGTCGTTGGGAACGGTTCCACACTAGCGCGGGGGGTGAATCGCTCCCTGGTGAGCTACCTTCAGGAACAGAACTTTTCTGGTCCGCCATCCCCCATCGACAGCAATCCTCCTACAGCTACAGGAAAGCGTGGATTCAATTTCCCAAATCCTCTTGGGACATTACGGATTCTTGGAGAAAAAGAATCTTGTATCGTTCTTCTTTACAACGGCCTGTTCTTCACTGGGATGATGACCACCACGGCCGCCGTCCCGGAGCTCTTCAAATCTGCCTACGGCCTTGACGAACTTAGAGTGGGTCTCTGCTATATAGCCCTTGGTACCGGCTCGCTGATCTCCGCTCTCACGATGGGACACGTCGTCGACTGGAATTTCCGTCGACATGCGAAGAGACTCCAGATGCCAATCGCAAAAGGAAAACAGCAAGATCTCCGCCATTTCCCGATTGAGCTAGTCCGTCTTCAAGTAGTTGTCCCAGGGCATCTGATCGGCACAGCTGCGTTGCTGATGTTTGGTTGGAGCATCAAATTCAATACCCATATTTCCCTGCCAGAAGTTGCGCTCTTCTTCATCGGCTTTGGCATCTCGACCGCTTTTAATATCACTAATACTTTGCTCGTCGACCTTCATCGTAATCAGCCTGCCACTGCTACTGCCGCAGTGAATTTTGTGCGATGCCTCATGTCGGCTGGGGGCTCAGCGGCTATCATCCCTATGTGTCAAGCTATGAACGCCGGATGGGCATTTACCCTTATAGCGCTGATTTACGTGATCTTGGTCGCGGCGGTGTTCTGGATTATGAGGAAAGGAATGGCGTGGAGGGAAGCGGAGGCGAAGAAGTTGTTGGGGGATGATAAAAGAGGTGAACTGGATTCGAGGAATGGCCATTCTAAGAATGTGCTGGTGGAAGCCGAACGTCCTATCAACGAGACCAGATATGGTTCGGGGGAGACAGCCAAAAAATAACCTCAACCGTTGAATCAAAATCGAATGCAGGTGTGGCGCCTATGGCGCTTTATCGTACTACAGGACTCTAGCTCACTAAGATGTAACAAATTTGAGGGCAAAGTAAAAAAGTAGGGGAAATCCAGGTTAACGGACATTTAAGCATCCTCGGGCGAAAACGGTATCATTAGTTCCGCTGCACAGCAAGTCTTCGACCCACTATGAGTAGTTCTCTAGGCAAGTGGGTAATATTAGGGGTCGACGGACGACACCGATAGTCGGGCCACCATCGCTTTGGAAATGAGCCGTGAGATGAAGCAGGTAGAAGAAATCAGACACTGGTGGGAAGCTGAGGTCTTGTGTATCTGTTGTCATGAAACTATTCAAGTTCAAGTAGGAGGGTGAAGGAAGGTGTTGGGTCGAGCTTTTCCATTTGGTGTAGGGATATGAGTAGATAATTCCTCAAACCTCAGATTTCTCTCTCTGGATGTCTCATTCCAAATATACCTATTTTGCTTCCTTGTAGGTATATCAACCAAAGTTCGGCGTGATGCGATGCGTTTTGCAACTACCTCGGAATCAGGTAGCCGGTCCTCAACGCTTTAGCCGTACATCTACTCAGGTTTTCTATTTACCCTAGACAATTAATGCCAAGTCTCAATGGAATTGAGACGGGTTTATTGACCTAACGTTGGTATCTTCTTATAATAGAACTCTCTGCTCTTAAAATATGCTTGACACTGCTAACGTCACAGCGTTCGGCCCGCTGCGGTAATCTATCCACAACCGCCCTGAAACGCCTCTCGACACTATGAGAGAACAGTTTTAGAACAAATTAGAAGGCTTTCTTTTATAAGGAGCCTTGGACTCATTCCAGGTTTCAACCTTAAGACTTTCGCGAATAGAGGCCAGCTCACGTGACCTACCCCTTGGTGCTGAACCTTGAAAAAGATTGAACCCCTTCAACCTTGGAAACAATGCCGACCCCGTTAAAACAGGCTATCTCCGATAGAACCTCGTTCGTCGAGATCGGGGTTGTACTCTTTGACACTAGGATCCTAATAATAGACATGTCAACCCAATAAGATTCCCCCACCATTCTAGTTGACGTCAGTTTTAACTTTCCAAGGCCTGTAGGAGTTGCACGAAAGGTAGGGAAGGTATGGAAGAGGGTTATACCGAGCGGAGATTGATATAGCCGGCAGGCAGTTTGCAGACTCGTGAGGTATCTCTCTGGCGATAAGTGTAGCTAACCAAAATACGCTTCAAACGGCGATGGATTTCTTCGCGAAACCTAACTGGTGCTCAGTAGAATCATGTCTCCCTGCAATCTTGCTTCGGTGCCTAGTCAAAAATTTCAAGTTTTCAGTGATGATTCCAAGCTGTGTTAGATTTATCTACTCTTCACTATATATATTCATGTTCTGACTGCACCGTTGAACTTTCATTCTTTCTCAGAGAGTTCCACCAACGCAAGTGTCACTAGAACTTCTCCTACGGTTTTTCTTTTCTCCGCTATTATCATCCGAAATGGTTGGCCGTTCCTTAACGATTAGTTTTCTGTTGGCATATGCTGGGCTGGCCCAGTGTGCTATTGGTATCTCTGATGGTCGCCGTCTGGCTTCTGGCGCATCAGCCTTGACACCGGCCTCCACAAATTCTCCTCCAGCTCCTGTAAGTGAAGCAGCGCCTCTTTTTAGCAAACTATAGAATCAACAGAGGAGAATAGCCTGTCGCACCACCCGCACCCGTTGCTGCTCCACCAGCTCCAGCAATGAATCCTCCACCGCCACCAAATCCGGCTGCTGCATCTCCACCTCCACCCCCCACCCCTATGAATGGAACGTGTGCAGCTGCCCCTCCACCCCCTCCCGCTGGTGCTCAGGCGCCTCATCCTCCTCCACCGGGAGCTCCACCACCGCCACCACCACCTTCCGGAGCTCCAGTGGCTTCTATTCCCCCATCCGGAGCCGCCGCTCCACCCTCTCCTCCACCCTGTCCTCCTCCTCCTCCTGGCCCTCCAGTACCAGCTGCGGCACCCCCATCTCCTCCAACTGTGAACATAACTGGGGCGCAACCTCCACCCGCCCCACCAGCCCTCGCTCCGCCACCACCTCCTCCTGGATCTGCTGCTCTCGCCGAACCCTCCACGCTACCATCCGGTGCTCCTGAGCCCCAGCCTGTATCTCCCGATTCCCCTGCGCCCCCGCCTCCGCCCTCAGGGACTATGGCACCTCCAAATCCACCCTCTGGGGCGCAAATAGCATCTGAAGCAGCAGCTCCTCCACCTCCCCCACCAGGACCTATGGCACCTCCACTTCCACCCTCTGGGGCTCCAGTACCGCCCCCTTTTGCGTCTGGAGAAGCAGCCCCAGAGCATCCGCCTCCGCCTCCACCTTCCCCGCCAATGGCAACAGCTTTGCCTTCATTCAGTCTCATACCATCTTCGTCTTCAGCTATAGCATCAAGCGTACCATTAGCAGATCGCTTTGCATCCCAGTCAGTGAATCTGAAGTCTCCCAGGAAAGGACTTTGTTTCGCATTCCTAGGCTCCGCTCTCTGGATTTTGTTGCTGTGATTGAGTAGGTGAAGGAAATAAGTGACAGTGGGGAAGGTGATCGTACGAGCGAGGATATTGGAAATCGTGATTACAATAGATTGGACTCGTTTTATGGCACAACACACTCGCTATTCATGGATCTGGTATCCTAAAATACATCCCATAACTGCACTGTAGTACTCTTTGCCAGTGTTTGAACACGTTCTGTCACAGAGAGACCTCATAGTCACATAGCTTGATTAGGTATTCTGTTTGCAGTTACGGAGCTCTCCAAGTTCTAGCCACGCCACCTGCTGCAGCCTAGAGCTATTTGTGGCCTTAAGTCACATGACGGGTTCATCTAGTACTATATGAACCTGTAGTTGCCCTCTTTTAACAATCAATCCAGTTCCTCATGCTTCTGGTGTTCCTCCTAGCTTCACATATTCCCTGTCGAATTCCCTTCCTTCCTTGGCAATAACTCAAACTTGCACAATTGCTCCTTCATCACGGTATGCTCCCCCACCCATATGTATGTGTGACATTAAAATTTTAAAGGCCGTAAGAGTAAGAATTGCAATAAGCTATAGTATTCTAAACTCGGCCCCGGAATGCCGCACCCGAACTGATGGAACGTGCACAGTAATACCAATATCATTCTGAATATTTAGCGCTTTCATATGCATGTTGACACCTTGTAAGTTTTTAGGCTGAGAACGCTCAGCTAGCTCGAGTTCTTGAACTCATTCCTCCCCTCAAATTACCACGCGAAAGAAGTCTACAGACAGTGATTTACGGCGCCAATTCTGTAAGGGTTGAACACCGTTTCTCCAAGGAACGATCATAGTTTCTCTGATGGGCAAGCATCGGGCTGGTCTTGGTCTTTCATGCCTCGAGAGGAATTCATCCCGTATCAGGAAAACACAGGTTTCTGAGGGCTCAACTACCAGTGCTAGACTCTGGGAGAGCGCCAAAGTCATTCATAGGCGGAGACTAGATATTCCACCTTAAGTAATAATAAACCAGGTAAAGGGTTTTACTAAAATAATGAATAAGATTCAAAAAAGCTGGAGTCCATCGCAATATCGCGAGGTGGTAAATTGCGGCAACCTCCTACCGTCAATTGATGTTTCTTGAGAGAACAATATCATAGGGTGGATAGTGTAGCTCGGCGCTACCCTTACCCTCTATAAGCACAACCTTACTCAAAGGCCAGCCATTCTGATCCGTATACCTAATCACCCAAATCTGTCAGATCATTTCATCCCTAGTTGCATATAATTGACCACGCGACGCAAAACCCTGGACAGACGCACTTACCCGTCAAAATCGAACCAATCGCAAACCTCCAACCCGGGCAGTATCATCCTCCAGACCTGCGCTCCAGGGCCAAACTCCTCGTTCTCACCAGCTCCTTCTGCTGGCGTAAGCGCTACCCCTTCTGGCGTTGACCACAATCTCGGTCCATCATTGCCTTCCCATCCCAGCCGATCCAAGCCCTCCAATGCGCTCGTACCATTGATGGTAAGCTCTCGCAAGTACAATATTTGGTCTTTGACCTCCAGCCTACCATAAGAAGTCTTATTCGAACCGGCACCCTCTGTTTCCTCTGGAATTGCGCCTCCATCCCTCCCGTCTGTATAGGAACCGGCAAACCGGTCTTTCATTCTCTCTGTTAGAACCTCAGCAAATGCTGGGATCAAAAATTCATGGATGGAGTTCCGCACGCTAGTCGGCACAATGCGCGCATACTCCGGTAATCCCGAGTGCTGTGAAAGCACCACGATTCCATATCCAAGGTTTGGAATGACATCTATCCAAGCGTGGAAGCCGCCGCCATCACCGGATTTGCCGTACGAGGCATAAGTTTTTGATTGTAGCGAAGTGGAGACGTCGCTGGAGGAGGATATTGTTATGAGGTCGATTTCCCAGCCTGGTCCAGCTTGTTGTTTACCGTCTGGGAGAGAAATCGTGGGTCTGAGGATGCGACGACGTTGTGCCGAGGTTATAAGGGGCAACGGCTCTGGACAAAGCCAGATGTGGTGGAGGTACTTTGTAAGATCATTGGCTGAGCTCTAACATCTGTATTATTAATGCGGTCACAAAGTCAATATTTGGGGATGGTGAACTACGCACCCACATCCCAACAGCAGGGTCGTAACCAAGGCCTACTATTAAATCAACAAAGTTGGGGCCTCCGGGAATGCCGATATAAGGGATCAGCTCCAGTGGTATAGTGCCGAAGAAACTGTGAGTCAGGTTGAGCGGGGCTAAGATCTCTTGCACTGCAAATTGGGTCCATGTCAGATTGGACCCATGGAGATTATTGTAGTATGAAACTACAGCGGCTGAAATAGAATATTAGTATGCTTGATCATAAGCTCGAACTTAGCACGACTCACACGCAAGAATGGCGATCCCAGCATTTGAATCTATCGTGTAACGTAAGTATAATCGGAATTGCTGGAGAATCCTCACGGTCAGAGTGTGAATTTCTTACATCCAGCTCGCTGGCCTGGGGCGAACATGAGGTTTGTCTTCCTCGTGCTTTCGAGAAGTTGAGCAGAAGTTGAGCTAGCCCACAAACCCCCAATCGTGGGAGCATCAGCCTTCCCCGATCCAGTCACCATATTAAAAGGGGTAAGGTAGCTTTCCCTTGGAAGGCCAGAAGTATGGCTTGCAAGCATTAACAGGGTAATATCTCTACCACCACTTAACCAATCTTTCTCAGGCAAACCAAACTCCGGGAGAACAAGTCGCACAGGAGTGTCTATAGTTAATTCCGGAAAAGCTGTCTGTAGTTTGCTTTCATTTTCGACAACAAGAGCCGACAACGTAGCGAAGTTCTTGGATACTGACACCACCCGGAAGATGGAGTCGCTGGTCACTTTCTTCGTGCGGTTTGAGGCAGTCTCATTCATTTTAAGATTGCCATGATTGAACGCAAACGCTTTCTCGGGACTGGAAGCATGGGCCTGTACGCTGGGGGTTAAAGAAGAACAAGGCTACGAGAGGATCCACCACGCTTTGAAGGTCTCAAAACAATACTCACAACTGCAAAACTGAACCCATCACGGGTAGTATTGACAAACAAACTAGATAGATTTTGCTCTACTGCTTTAAATGCGGCAATTACTTTTGGATGCTTTAACACTGCCGGATCGGAAAGTAGTTTGCTAGGAATATCCGGTATGCATGCAGAAGAAACTGTGGAGAGCAAAGGACTGAAAAGCATTAAATAGACGCCTGCGGAGCGCCAAAGGGGACGCATATTGAACAATATGGTAGAGAGGGAAACGTAAGTGAGAAAACAGCTGGCCGATCAGAGTTCCACGAAAGAGAAACCCCTCATTCCTGAGATAGCTAGTGCAGGCCAAGATTTAATGTTGCATTGTTACAAGTTGCTCTAGCCAATTACACTACGGCTACGCGCCCAGCAGTTACACCTTCCTATTATAGATATTTACACGTCTCATCGGCAATTCTAACGTTGCTTTCTAATCAAATAGAGAGCGTCTCGGAAAATGAATTTGCTCAAAAAGAATAATAATTGTGGTATCCGCTCGTCTCCGACATCCTACAAATTTGCGGCTTTGCGGCGATGTTATGTGAAGCTTTCGGTAGTCGCCAGAAGCATGAGGAACTAGATTGATTGCTAAGTGATTGTATCCCAGGGTATATATATACAAGGAGTGAGCTGGGCGGCAGGGTCGTCAGCATTTAATTATAGTAGGCAGTAGTAGGTCTTGAAAACGAGTATATGGTGGAGCTCGGAGAGTTCTATTACCGCAAACGGGTTAGCCTACTTTATAAGAGTGATATATAGTACAAGTCCTATTCTATGGGTTAGACTCCTCCAGCCTAAGAAGGGACAGACGGACCCAGAACTACGCCATTGCCCATACCTAGCTGGGGTTCAAAGAGAAGAACTGCCTATAGAAGTTAACTGGGACATGCCTCTGACTCCCCCCAGAGAGTCCTCGACCCGGCCTGAGGCACATGACATCCCGTTACGAGCCCTAGTACCTAAATCTCCTTTCTCGAACCCCTAAGTCTCTTTAAGGATTCGCCTATCCATACTATCCTATACCGCCCTTCTGTGCTTCATATTTCCTACATACAGTTGTCAGATTGAAGCACTGTTTCTGGGCTTCCTGAGATGAATGATGGGTTTGGATATGATGTATGGGATGATTATTTGATTGTATTGATTGTGTTGATTTATCGATCCTTTTTCTGCTCTACTCGTGTTGCTCGGCTTTTTGTTTTGCCGATCCGAGTCCCTCGCGCACTTGCCCTATGCGCGACCAGCTTGCAACATGCTGCAATTTGCTGCAAATTGCTGCAAAATGCTGCAAAATGCTGCAACATGCTGTAAAATGCTGCAATTTGCTGCAACATGCTGTAAAATGCTGCAACATGCTGCAACATGCTGCAAAATGCTGCAATTTGCTGCAACATGCAGCAATTTGCAGCAACATACTGTTCGAGCTTATTGCTCGTACTATGTAGCAGCTTTCGTCAAGCGTTCCTCCTGTCTTGACAGTAGGTGCGCATATCTGACAACAGTGCTCTTATACAGCCAGCCGCCAAAAGTTTGGTTCACTAAGCCACTAACACGAGCCCCACGCATTCTACCTAGCATTATTGAATTGCAATTATATGTTAACTACATAGTAATTTAATGTAATTTTAAGATTTCTAGTGTTCTTATATACTTAGTATTTAGTCTAGTACCCACACGCGCGCTATAGAGCCAGCCTGTAGGTGTTAAAGCATACTGTAAATAAGCTTTTTAATATAGAAATTAGAAATTAGCTGCTATGCCTTCTTTAATATAGCATAGAACTTTTTCTACTTCTTTATAAAGTATCTAAAAGTATTAAGCTTAAAATGCTATTTATATAATATTCTTTTTAGCTACTACTATATTTACTTAGTAGAGTTAAGATTTAGTAAATAAAGTAAAAAGTTAACATTATTAATATTATAATTAGCTATCTAATTATAAGTATAAAACATAGTGTAAGTTTAAGCACTATTTTATAAAAATTAATTCTAATAATAATAGTTACATAGAAGATCTCTCTTCTACGCTTAAGTATAGCTACGCGCTAAGTATCTTTTATATAGTGTGTTAAAGTCTTTTTTATAACGTACTCTTTAGGCAAGCTGCTTACACACCTAAGTTACTTACTTTTACTAAGACTCTACTAAACTACTTTTTTTATACTAATATATTTCTAATAACACTACTTAAATATACTAAAAGAATATTAGATATAGCTTATACTTTAGGCTTTTAAATAAAATGTAGTACTTTTAAAGTAACATGCTATAGGTATATATAAAGTTTTTTAAAAAATAATAAATAACTAACATACTAAATAACTTTTATAACTTAATTTTATAGCTAACTTATAAACACTAAGTAATAATAAAAAGTAGGTAATTATTAAGCATACACTTAAGCTATATATATAAAGATTTTCTTTTTAGCTAGTAAGTATAGCGAATATAGCTAATTCTTTACATGCTAGGTGTAATCTAGGCTATATTAGCATAAACTAGCTTAGTATGTTTATAAAGTATTATTAAAAGCTTAAAGTAAAGTTTTAAAAATAAGTATAATTAGTAAATATTTTACTTATTATAAAGCTTATTTTATTAAAGTTATATATATTATTATCTTAAATGCTATTTTTAGCTTTAGTATTTTTTATAAATCTAAACTAGCTTTAAATTACTTTAGAAATTTTATAAAAAGCTTTTTAATAGTTATAGTTATACTTAAACTTTACTTTAAGTGTTAAATAACACTTTATAAATATACTAAGCTAATTTATGCTAATTTAGCCTATATTATACTTAGTGTGTAAAAGATTAGCTATATTAGCTATAGCTACTAGCTAAAAAAAAAATTCTTACATATATAACTTAAGTATATGCTTAACAGTTACCTACTTTTTATTATTACTTAGCTTTTATAAGTTAGCTATAAAATTAGCTTATAAAAGTTATTTAGTATATTAGTTATTTATTATTTTTTAAAAAATTTTATATATAGCTATAGTATATTACTTTAAGAATATTATGTTTTATTTAAGAGCCTAAAGTATAAGCTATATTAATATTCTTTTAGCGCGTCTAAGTAGTGTTATTAGAAATGCATTAGTGTAGAAAAAGTAGTTTAGTAGAGTCTTAGCAAAAGTAAGTAACTTAAGTGTGTAAGTAACTTGCCTGTGATGTACGTTATTTAGTAGTAATTTTTATATAGAAAAACACTTAGCTTTGTATAGTAAACTAGCGCTAACAGCGTCGGCAGCAATAGCACTAATAGTGTATAGCTTTTAAAAGTATTCTCTAAGCTTAAATTAAATAAAGATATAAACATGTTTATTATAAATAAAAAATAGTAAAGTAGTGTAGCTAGTAGTATAGATGCTTTAAATTCTAGTAACTTGTTTTTAATTACCTAGCTATATTAAAATAAACTTTTATAACATGTGTAACAATCAGCATGCTCAAGCTACAAGCAAGAGGTGGTGTAACCTAACTAGATTAAACTAAGAAGCAGAGGAGCTGCTCTGCGAGTTTAAGATATACATGTGTGCCCCCTGCTAAGGCGCTACTTGTTGCGCAAGCGAGGGAGCTGAAGCCGCAGAGCATGTGACGCGGTACGCGCCGTCACAACATGGTTTATATATAATCACCGCACCTAAGCCAGCGTTGCAGCATCTCTACTAACACGTCTACATAGTAATATTATAAGATACTACGACAGTTCATAAATGATCTGTAAAAGCAAAGCTTGCTTAGAGCAATAGTTAGCGCATTAAGGTAGGTTATTTAGGTTAAAGAATAGTTACAGCATAATGCTTAGCAAAGTAGTATTAGACAGGTAATAGACGCATAATAACAACATTTAACTGTAGCATGTAACTAATTATAGCCTGTAACTAAGCGTAGCTAATACTAATCTCTAACACACTAATGTAGCTAATTATTTGTAGTAGTAACACTTAGATGCGTTGTTACTATTATTATACAATAGTTAGATATGTTGTCACACAATAGTTAAATGCGTTAGCACTATAGTTGTATACATCTCACTATAGCCTGTTGCCAACACTCACCTACTTATTTTGCATATATATAGACTCCTACAAAGGATTCCTCTAGCAATACATTTAATCTAGTTCCTTATGCCTCTAGTGTCTTACATAGCTTCACAATAATACTAATCCCTAACACACTAATATAGCTTAAAAAAAAAAACTTAAATAATAGCTAGCTAATTCTTAGCTTTAATTAAGTTAGTAAAATTTCTTTTTTAAAAACTTAAAGTTTATATAAATTTAAGATTAGTTATTTAGAAATTAGTTAATTATTAGCTGTAATTAAAAGAACAGGTTCTAGCTCTAGCTCTTAACGCGTTTTTGCTTTTATAATAGTTTTTCTCTTCTTTACACCTTGCAGTCTCTAGTGTTGCGCCTGTTTCTTTTACTACCTAATACTACTATGTTACGCCTAATACTGCTACCTAATATCTTTAATTTAATTATTTTAGCATTAAAGCCTTAGTTGTAGAGCTGCAGCTTATGTAGTTTGTTGCCTCTACAGGAATTTCTTAGAGTTCTAGAGAGCTCTAGCGCTGCCTCTGCCTCTGCCTCTCTATTACTGCAAAGATTAATGTAGTACATGTAATACCTTAACAAGCTATTTTGCTTGCATAACTACTAGTTTAGCTTCTTTAACTGCTGTTTAAATATAATAGGCTAATGTTTAGAGTTGTTAGTAAGAGATTACCTAGTAGTGTTAAAAAATGCATAAAGTAAATTACAGCAAATTGCAGTAAACTATAGTAAATTGCAGTAAACTACAGCAAATTGCAGCAAACTATAGCAAATTGCACTAAACTATAGCAAATTGCACTAAACTATCGTAAATTATAGCAAACTATAGCAAATTGCAGCAACCTATATTAAATTGCAGCAAACTATAGTAGATTACAGTAGCAGGCAGCAATCTCTAGTAGATATTAGTTGTGTTGCAAGTAGCTCTACGTATAGAGAGGGTTCTAGAGGGGTAATGCCTCTAGAAAAAAAGCTTTAAAAAAGGCAGCAATAATAGTGCATAAGCTAGTGTTAGCGTAATAGAAAATTACTAAGCTTTAAGCAGCTAATAAGGCAGCTACATTTAGAAAGGCCTGCGCTTAACAGCTCTAAAGGAGGTTAGGGCGCGCAGTGACAGGAAGAAGGCAAAGAAGCAGGTGTAAGCTAAAGTAGGTGAGCAATCCTAAAGGCGCTGTGGACAGCGCAATTAGACTAGGCATAACGCGCAAACGTGTAAGTAAGAAGTAGAAGTAGTATCTAAATAATATTCTAGGCTGTACTGTACTCTATAGTGCTAGAGCGGGTTGTTATAGGCCATAATAAAGTTTGTTGTGGTGTGGTCTTGGCAAAAGTGAGCAACTCAGGTGTGTGAGCAGTTCCCAATCCCTGTGTTAGATATGCGCACCTACTGTCAAGACAGGAGGAACGCTTGACAAAAGCTGCTACATAGTACGAGCAATAAGCTTGAACAGTATGTTGCTGCAAATTGCTGCATGTTGCAGCATGTTGTAGCATTTTGCAACAAATTGCAGCATGTTGCAGCATTTTGCAACAACTTGCAGCATGTTACAGCATTTTGCAACAAATTGCAGCATGTTGCAGCTGGTCGCGCATAGGGCTAGTGCGCGAGGGACTCGGACCGGAAAAACAAAGCCGAGCAACACAAGCAGAGCAGACAAAAAGAAAAAGAAACATTAATTAATTAATACAATAAATCATCATCCTATACATCATATCCAAAACCCATCATTCATCTTAGGAAGCCCAGAAACAGTGCCTCAATCTGACACCCTGACACACTGATGCTAATCCCTGACACACCAATGCGGCTGATGCCAATCCCCAACACACCAATGCGGCTAATGCTAATCCCCGACACACTGATGCGGCTGATGCCAATCCTCGACACACCAATGTGGCTGATGCCAATCCTCGACACACCAATGTGGCTGATGCCAATCCCCGACACACCGATGTGGCTTGTCACGATTGTGCACGAGTAAGGTTATAGAGCTTCACGGAGGTCTAGTTCAATTACTATGTGAGGTATCATAGTAGGTACAAGACGTTGTGTAAGGAACAGAAAAGTTTAAAAGAAAATTAGTAATTAAATACTTAGCTTAGAAGTCTAAGCGCTTTAGGTATAAATTAAGCTTATTTTAAGTTTAGTTAGTGTTAAAGCAGTTTATGCTTAAGTTTATGTCTATATTATGTTATGTTTATGTTAGACGTGCACTAATAATACTCTAGTACACATCTAATATAGTTATGTCTAGGATCTAGAGAGGATACTGTGACAGTACCTCCCCCTTATTAAGAAAGAAATTCTTTACATTAGTAGTTCTAGCATTAGGTTGTTTTTGTTAGGGTACAGGTTTAGTTTAGATAGGTATTAGGCGTAGAATTAGGTTACTGCAGAGTTCTCTTGCAAGGCTTCTACAGGTTCTTACAACAGTTTATTATATCTAGTCTATTTTATAAAGTATTTGTAGATATATTTCTTCTTATTAAACTAAATTTATTTAACATTTTTTATAATATATTCTAGTTTATTGTTTATAATAACAGGTTTAGGTAGCAGGTTTAGCTGTTTAGATAGATAGTTAGATTTAAAGGCTGCTTAGCGCAGCAATAATACATAGAACACAGGGTGTATCTTTATGCTGTTAGGTAGGATTAATTAGTAAGCATGTAATAAGACTATATAAGCTACTATAAAGAAGCTAAAGTTTTTTTAATTAAGTTTTTTTAATTATTAGTTTATTTAAATATTTCTAGTATTTAGCTAGACCTTCTTCCTAGCTACATACGCAGAGGCAGAGGTTTAAGATTAGTTTATGTACTTTTATTAAAAAGCTTAAGCTTATGTAAGCTTTTTATAAACATATTTAAATATATTTTAAATTTTATTAATAAGTCTATTTATATTTATTACTTATATAAATTAATAAGTTAGTTAAGAGGTATTTAAAAGTAGTTTAAATTTTATTTAAAAGTAGTATCTATAGTTTACTAAGAATAAAGATACTTATGTTAATTTAAATATTATGTTATTAGCTTTAAACTATGCTATAGCTAACTATGTTACTTAGTTATCTTACTAGTAGTTTGTGTACACTTATAAGACTTATTTTATTATAGTGTTTATATTTTTAGTCTAGCTATTAGTCTCTAGGTAAAAAGCTGTAGATAAATAAAAGATAATTTAGAGCTATTTATAGAGTTTGTTTTAGAAGGCTAAGACAAACTGTGTACCTCTATCTAATATAATTATGTTAGGCAGGCTATAGTAAACTTATATATATTAGTAGAATAACTAGGCTATATTAAGGGCAGTTATAAAGGAATATAGTATTAAGTATTAATACTTAGTTAAGTAATTAACAACTACTATAATATTTATGTACTTTTTAAATAAAGGTAAGTTTATAATAAAATTAATTAATATATTTTTTTAAGCTTATTTAAGAATTAAGAGTAGTTTAAGTAAGCTATTATACTTTTCTTAAAAAGCCTTTACTTTATAGTAAGTATAGCAACATAATACATATTAGTGTACAGTATAGAACATGTAGGGCTAGTAGTACTCTCTCTGTAGTAGGTTAAGAGTCTTTCCTTTGCCTAGGTGTCCTCTAATAAGCAAGTTATGTATAATTTAAAGTAGTTTAATTCTTAGTTTATTAAAATTAAAAATTATAAGTTAGTTATAGTAATATAGCTTACTATTTTAGTTTTTGTAGTTAGCTAGTGTTACTTTTTTTAACTAACTAGCGCTGTTTTAGAGTAGGTCTAAAGTTTTTTAAATAAATTTATTATTTAAATACTTATTAGTAATAATTTAATTAATTATCTAATTTATTTTATTTAAGTTAAAGTCTAAAAATAGCTTAAGTTAAAGTAAAGTTTAGTGTTAAGCCTTTTACACTTCTTTTTAAGTAGAGATGTTTTAAAATTACTTTATAAAAGCATCTAGTTTTCTTTTATCTTAACTAAGATAATAAGTAATCTAAAAATTAAAATAAAATAAGTATTTAAACTAATAAGCTTATTAGTAGCTAAGTTATTTTATAGTTGCAAAGTACTATAAGTTTTTATAGTTAAATAGAACCTATATTAAATGCGCTGCACTTTCTAGTTTAAGTTGCTATTATTTAAAGTAGTATACTATAGTAAGTAATTTTTTATTATAGATCTTATAATTACCTTTTATAAAACTTATTCTTTTTAAAAAGTATATAATAAGCTTAATAGTTTTATCTAGCTTAGTCTAGAAAAAAACTTCTGCTACTATGTAGTCTAAGGCATTAGCTTTTACAAGTATTAGTAGTTTAAAGTTAAAGTAGTAGAGTATTAAAGCTTTAGTAAAGGCTTTTTTTTAGCTAGTTAAAAAACTATTAGTAATTTAAGTTAAAGTTAAATTAAATCTTTTTTTTAATAAGTGTAATTATAAAGCTTACTTACTATAAAAAGTTATTAATAAATTATTAGTAAAAGTTAGTAAATTTTATAAAGGCTTAAACATTTTTTACATTTTTTAGGTATTACTAATCTAGCACAGTTTAAACTTTAATAAAGTTTATTTAGATACTATTTATAAAAATTACATATTCTAAATATATAACTTTTAATTAGTAGAACTTATATTTATTTATGTTAAGTTATAAACCTACTTTTTTTATAGCTTTTAGCACTAGGCATACATGCTATTTATGCTCTAAAAGGCTATTACTATAGATTAGAATATTATTAATATACATAGTACAGAATATGTTTAGGTAAGGTTAAAGTAAGTTGTTTATAAAATATTAAAAAGTACTAAGCACATTAGCTAAGCTAAAAGGTATTACTAAGTACTTAAATAGTCTATATTAAGTTTAAAACACTGTTAGTGTCAGATTTGCGCACCTACTGTCAAGACAGGAGGAACGCTTGACGAAAGCTGCTACATAGTACGAGCAATAAGCTCGAACAGTATGTTGCTGTAAATTGCAGCATTTTGCAGCATGTTGCAGCAAATTGCAGCATTTTGCAGCATTTTGCAGCATGTTGCAGCAAATTGCAGCATTTTGCAGCATGTTGCAGCAGTTTGCAGCAAATTGCAGCAAATTGCAGCAAATTGCAGCATGTTGCAGCAGTTTGCAGCAAATTGCAGAAAATTGCAGCATTTTGCAAGCTGGTCGCGCATAGGGCAAGTGCGCGAGGGACTCGGATCGGCAAAACAAAAAACCGAGCAACACGAGTAGAGCAGAAAAAGGATTGATAAATCAAACACAATCAACAC
>NW_022985207.1:214607-219447 GCF_010093535.1 Lindgomyces ingoldianus
GAGATGTGTAGCGCACGGCATCTGGCCGCAAGTGGATCCTAAGTTGACCATCCAAATGATCTCCAAACCAAGAGCTCTAGAGATGCCGCTAATAGCTGAGTTTTCACCAGCCTCCAACGTCGAAACGCCTACGCACCTGAACGAGCTATCAACGAGCGGTGTTAGAGCCTTTAAAGAAGCCATTGAATACTACAAGATTAAGGCTAACAAGTACAAGAGTAACAGACATAATTATAAAAGAGAGTAATTAAGCTTCTAACAGATTATTGTCTTTATCTAGTTAACAGTCAGCCCGCATCTGCAGCGTACATGCTGTTCCCTAGATTAACTACTTAGACAGTAGATTACAAACTTTAAAGCTACAGTAGGCGTTAACAACTAATTTAAACAAGAACGCGTGTGTAACTAATATAATGCATCTCTAAAGCTGCTAAGAAACGCGAGCATATAGGACCTGTAGCTAGCGGAGTATAATTACGCTGCCATAGAAGCGGAGACACAAAATGTTCTAGAAACAACGCAGTTTAATGCTGTAGCAAAGGACTTTTTAACTACTATAAATAAAGTTGCCCTTTATTAGTCTACAACCTTTTAGGAAAGTAGACAGTTTACACTAGACATAAATTAAAAAGAAATAATAAAGCGCTTTTAAGAACATATAATGTTAAATTATCTAATACATATAGAAAAGCATAAAGCTGCCTTTATAATAGATAACTTGTTATACCTTACTAAAAGTAAAAAGACTACCTAGGGCATAAATAAGAACGCCTGTAGTGTAAAAGTTGTAATGTTAAGAAAATAGAGTAGACCTTAACATTAATGTTATTAAAAAGATAATAGAAAGTTATTCTTAAGCTAGAAACTTACTAAAACAGAAGGCACTAAATGTCCTGCATGCAGACACATCTATGCACTAAAGGACTGCTTCTATGTCTATCTAGACAGAGCACTAGACTAGTAGATGCTAAATAAAAGAGTTAAAAAGCTTGTAGCATTAAAGCGTAAGCACAACTTAGAATTTTAAGGCCTACTAAGAGGGCAGCGTAGACATAATTTAAGAATACTAATCCTAAAGAGTTTACATACACCTATGCTAGAGATACAAGAAGACTAACTTAAAAGCTAGGAAGTATTAAGAGTTAAGGCAGCTGCATTGCTAGCTATAGTTAATTTAAACTAGAATAGATATCTGCTAAGAGAATTATTTATCCTTAACTTAGGCTTAACATGCTACATTATAAATAATCTTAATTAGATCTATAACTATTGTCTACTAACACTAGAAGACTTTATCTAGTCTAGAAACTTTTACATATAAATTTAAGGCTATAGATTAATTACACTAAGCTTAAAGAGTAAGCATAGAACACATAGTTAAGCATACAGTCTTGTACTACATAACGCTGCACTGTGCCTAGACCTGCTGTGCAACCTAGTCTTGTTCTGCCTACTGCAACAGAAAGGAATCTAGTAGGACACACAAGCAGAGCTAACTGCTTTAAAGGCCTTAAATAGGATAATAATTAAAGATTTTATAGAGATCTATAGCTAATAGGTGTTAAAGTACTATCTACTACAGGAGGGCTTATATTATACACACATAATTAACACAAGAACTAAATGTAGTCTATAAAAGGCATTAGCAGAGCTATAGTATAAGTGTCTAGGACACCCTAGACTAGCTACACTTTAACACCTTATATAGTAAGCTAAAAGGGTGTAAATTAAAGGAATTACAATAGTCTAATGTAACTTATGTAGTAGAGCTAAGATATAATAATAAATTAGCTGCGCACTATAAATTAGCAACAGTAGACCTAGCAAAAGACTATTAATTAATTTCTATGCATATAAAGCATAGAGCATTATAAAAAAGTAGAGTTAAATGCTAATTACTAACAAGTATTTTAGCCTTTAGTAGAACCTTTACTTTAAAAATAATAGGCTTACTAAATTAATTATTAAAGCTTTTATAATCTTTATTCTCTTTCTAAAGAACTATTATAATATTACTATAAAAGTTATTAAAGCTAATAATAAGATTACAATAGTAAAACTAGAGGTAGAATGCTAGCTAGCATTACATAGAATAACTGTTAAGCCTTTAGCACTAGATACACAAGCCTAGAACAGAGAAGCTAAACGCTTAAAAGGTGTAAACAAGAAGAAGTTATAGGCTATGTAACTAGATGCTAACTTACTATAGGACGTATAGCTATACATTACTAGAGCTAGCGTATACCTATATAATTAGACGCTAAACTATGCTAATAACTAGAAGACACTATACAAGATCTTCTTTACATAAGCAGCTCTAAATAATAGAGTTGTTATGTTAATTTAAAAGCTAAGCTTTATACATCTAAAAGCCTATAGCTATAAAGCATTTATAATAACTAATAACACACATTAGAATAAATCTAGGCTACAGAGGCTAGACCTAAAGGCATAGATTAGATATCTAGTTAGGTACTAATTATTAAACATCTACTGCGTATAGATACTACTACTAGTAAAAGTAATCTGTACACGCAATGTTATTTTTAATAAACACTTAATTTTTAGCAGTAAGCCTAAAGACCTAATAAATAACCTTATATATAACATAGTAAAGAAAATTGCTATATACATTAAAATAATTAAGCTTCTAACACCTAGTTATTAGCTAAAGATAGAGTTATTTTATAAAAACAATACTATAGACAATACATTAAATTTTAATAAAGTAGACCTACTAGGCTACTATTAAGAAAGAAAGATTAGAGATAACTATCTATCTCCTTTAAACACTCTGCTACCTGCAGCATTGCTTATGCAGTTAATAGCTAAAGCAGCACTAAAGCTAAGCTAAATAGGGTTATTAAAGACTATACTATAGGCTGCAGCCTTTATAGCTAGCATAAGATCTAGAAGTGTAAGAAAGCATAGTAGTAAGACGCTAGATAAAGCAGCATTAATAAAGATGCTATTTAAAAAGATAACACTTTATAGAAGCTAGCTGCTACCTCTACTATTAACCTAAAAGTAACTAGAGGAGCACCCTCTACATAAGATGTTTAAGGCAGCAGAAAGAACGCACCTAGACAGTTATTAGATAATAAAATTCTAGACAGAGGTCTAGACAAAGCTAATTAAGGCAGCTAGACAGCAGATTCTAGATTGTATGTAAGTGTACACCTATAAGCTTAATAAGCACTATAAATTATAAAGATGTAAGGCGCAACTAGTAGTCTACAGTAATTAATAAAGAAACATTACTACATAAGATACCTACGCTAGCACCCTAGCAGGACACTTATTTTAAATGCTAATAGCAATATCTACACGCTTTAACTTAAAGCTTAAACAATATAATGTAACTAACACGTTTGTACATGCAGCAATTAACTGCAATATCTACATGCAGATGCTAAGAGGCTATTAGAAACTAGGTACAATACTAAAGCTTTAAAAAGCACTATATAGCCTATAAATTTCTTCTTTACTCTAGTAATACTATTTTATAACAACTCTTAAAGGCCTTAGGTTCTTAGCTGTTTTACATAAACTCTGCTACATAACTAAAGCTAGAATATTTGTCTTTTTCTATGTAGACAACTTTATTATTACGTATAGAAAAGGCTCTAAAGCAGATGCACAGCATGTAGTAGACTAGTTACAAGAGAAGTATACCCTAATAGAAGGCAAGGACCTATAATAGTTCCTAGGAGTTAAGATTATTAGAGATTAACAGTAATAAATAATTTAGCTATTATAGGCATTATATATTAACAAGATAGCTAGGCTAGCTAACAGAAAGAACCTGCAGCACGCTACACCTATAAGTAAGATTAAACTTATGCTGCAATCTAGTTTTGCAACTCTATTAGAAGTAAATTAATATTAGTAGAAGATTAGATCTCTGCTCTTTGCAGCAGTTACTACAAGACTAGACATCACCTTTGCCACATTACGCCTTGCACAGTTTCTTACAAATCCCGCATCTGACCATCAGGATGCAGCTGATCAAGTCATCCTGTACCTACATGCGACACGGACGTACGCACTCTAATTAGGAGGAGAAGACTACCTTGTAGTAGTAAGTGATGCGTTATTTGTAGATAATACACTAGATAGGAAAAGCTCTTAGGGCTACGTTATTTAACTATTTAGTAGATAGATTGCATAGCAAGTAAATAAATAAGATATAGTTATAACATTAACAACAGAAGTAGAATTACTTGCACTGTCCTAAGTTGCTAAGGAAGCTATGTTTATAAGAATGCTTCTTAATAAACTATAAGTTAAGCTGCCTAATTTAACTATTACAATCTAGTGCAACAACAAGCAGATAATCTGACTAGTAAATAAAGAGATATCTTAACTTTAAACTAAGCTCTGACATGTCAACATCTATAACCACTGGCTCTGACAGGAAGTCTCTCGACAAACGATCAAAGTTGTCCATGTCCCCTCTAGCAAGATGCTTGCGGACGGACTCACTAAAGCGCTTCTAGTCAGCAAATGGCCAAGCTTTCTTCAGCAAATTTGGCTAGTTGACGTTAGGGAGAGGATAGTTAGTCAGGAAGCGGATATGGAAGAGATTGAAGCAAGAATGGAAGCCCTGGAAGCATACTAAGGTTGCGCAATCGGGAACCAGCTTGAAGCATGTCCAAGCTGAGGGGGTGTGTCAGATTTGCGCACCTACTGTCAAGACAGGAGGAACGCTTGACGAAAGCTGCTACATAGTACGAGCAATAAGCTCGAACAGTATGTTGCTGTAAATTGCAGCATTTTGCAGCATGTTGCAGCAGTTTGCAGCAAATTGCAGCAAATTGCAGCAAATTGCAGCATGTTG
>NW_022985207.1:219512-222741 GCF_010093535.1 Lindgomyces ingoldianus
AGAGCAGAAAAAGGATCGATAAATCAAACACAATCAACACAATCAATAAATCATCCCATACATCATATCCAAACCCATCATTCATCTCAGGAAGCCTAGAAACAGTGCTTCAATCTGACAGTTAGCTACTTATTACCCTTTACTATTCTTAGCTTATTAAAGGCAGTAATAATATTTAACTTTATAAAATACTTTACTTTACTTAGTTAGCTTAGAGTTTTTTATAAAAAAGAAATTAAGTATTAGTTTTTAATAGTAATAGTATTTAGTTTTTAGTAGTTAACATAAAATTAAAGCCTACCTCTAAGTTTTTTTATAAATAGTATAGGTAACACTACTAGTAAAAAGCTAGCTTAAATAAACTTTTTTTTTAAGTTTTTATTAAAGTATTTTTAAAGCACTTTTAATTTATTTAGTAACATTTTATATAGTAGCTTATAACTAAGTTATTTACTAAGCTTAAAAGTTATTTAGTAATTATATAAATATTATATTAAAAGCTTATTAGACTTGTTTTAAAAAAATATGTAATAAGTTATAGTAGTTTTAAAGAACTATTATTTTTAAGTTAGTGTGTTTTTAAAAAGCTAGAGCTTAGTCTATATTAGAAATTATAACTGCGTAGATTTTATAATCTAGTTATTAAACTAGAGTTACAAATAAAGTAGGTTCTATGTAGCAGATGTCTATCTACTATTTAAGTCCTAGTTTATGTCTAAATTAAGTAAGTAAAGATTTTATAAAAGCTTTCTTTTCTTTAAGTTTAAGTAGTTATTAAATTATTTTATATAGCCTATTTTAGTAAAAGGCCTAGCTTATTAGCCTTACTTAAGTAGTTTTTTTTTAAGTTATTAAAAAGTAAGTTTAAAAACCTTTTATATTAAGTGCTACTTAAGTGTTGTTTAGGTGTAAGCATAAGTATATATTTTAGCATTAGAAAAAGTTAAAGTTTAGAACTTACTTTTAGTAATTAAAAGTAACTTTATGCTAATATAGCTATAGTTGTTCTAGAATTAAGTTATAACATCTATTACAATTGTGCACAAGTAAGGTTATAGAGCTTCACAGAGGTCTAGTTTAATTACTATGTAAGGTATTATAGTAGGTACAAGACGTTGTGTAAGGAACAGGAAGGTTTAGAAGGAAATTAGTAATTAAATACTTAGCTTAAAAGTCTAAGCACTTTAAGTATAAATTAAGCCTGTTCTAAGTTTAGTTAGTGTTAAAGTAGTTTATGCTTAAGTTTATATCTATGTTATGTTATATTTATGTTAGACATGCACTAATAATACTTTAGTACATGTCTAATATAGTTATGTCTAGGATCTAGGGAGGATACTGTGACAGTACCCCCCCTCTTATTAAAAAGGGAATTCTTTACATTAGTAGTTCTAGCATTAGGTTGTTTTTATTAGGGTACAGGTTTAGTTTAGATAGGTATTAGGCGTGGAATTAGCTTACTGTAGAGTTTTTTTGTAGGGCTTTTGCAGGTTTCTATAACAGTTTGTTATATCTAGTCTATTTTATAAAGTATTTATAGATATATTTTTTCTTATTAAACTAGATCTATTTAATGTCTTCTATAACATATTTTAGTTTATTATTTATAATAACAGGTTTAGGTAGCAGGTTTAGCTGTTTAAGTAGATAGTTAGATTTAAAGGCTACTTAGCGCAGCAATAATATGTGGAACACAGGGTGTATCTTTATGCTGTTAGGTAGGATTAATTAGTAAGCATGTAATAAGACTATATAAGCTACTATAAAAGGGCTAAAGTTCTTTTAATTAAGTTTTTTTAATTATTAGTTTATTTAAATATTTCTAGTGTCTAGCTAGACTTTCTTGCTAGCTGCATATGTAGGGGTAAGAGTTTAGAATTAGTTTATGTACTCTTATTAAAAAGCTTAAGCCTATGTAAGCTTTTTATAAACATATTTAAATATATTTTAAATTTTATTAATAAGTTTATTTACATTTATTACTTATATAAATTAATAAGTTAGTTAAGGGGTATTTAAAAGTAGTTTAAATTCTATTTAAAAGTAGTATTTATAGTTTACTAAAAATAGAGATACTTATATTAATTTAGATGTTATGTTATTAGCTTTAAACTATGCTATAGCTAACTATTTTACTTAGTTATTTTACTAGTAGTTTATGTACACTTATAAAACTTATTTTATTATAGTGTTTATGTTTTTAGTCTAGCTGTTAGTCTTTAGGTAAAAAGCTGTAGATAGATAGAGAATAATTTAGAGCTATTTATAGAGTTTATCCTAGAAGGCTAAAACAAACTGTGTACCTCTGTCTAATATAATTATGTTAGGCAGGCTATAGTAAACTTATTGTCCGTACGCAGCAGCAGCGTCACAGTCTGGATACGAGCGATCGCGCACGAGCAGGACCACGTATCTCTGTCACATGATGCTCGTGCGCGAACCTCCGTGCGCGAACATCTAGATATCCCCCTTTTCCTCCGTACGGAGGAAAGACAAGAGCAATAGAACCAGAAACATGTTGCCCTCACCTTACCTACCTCGTACGCTGTGCACACCGTACACCACTCTTACTCTTGCTACTTAAGTGCTCATACCATAAGCAGCTAGCTGTCAGAGCCCATTCAACACTTATACATATTAGTAAAATAACTAGGCTATATTAAAAGTAGTTATAAAAAAACATAGTATTAAGTATTAATACTTAGTTAAGTAATTAACAACTACTATAATATTTATATACTTTTTAGATAAAAGTAGGTTTATAATAAAATTAATTAATATGTCTTTTTAAGCTTATTTAGAGATTAGGAGTAGTTTAAGTAGGCTATTATACCTTTTTTAAAAAGCTTTTACTTTATAGCAAGTATAGCAACATAATACATATTAGTGTACAGTATAGAACATGCGGGGCTAGTAGTACTCTCTCTGTAGTAGGTTAAGAGTCTTTCTTTTACCTAAGTGTTCTTTAATAAGCAAGTTATATATAATTTAAAGTAGTTTAATTTTTAGTTTATTAGAATTAAAAATTATAAGTTAGTTATAGTAATATAGCTTACTATTTTAGTTTTTATAGTTAGCTAGTGTTACCTTCTTTAACTAACTAGCGCTGTTTTAAAGTAGGTCTAAAGTTTTTTAAATAAATTTATTATTTAAATACTTATTAGTAATAATCTAATTAATTATTTAATTTATTTTATTTAAGTTAAGGTTTAAAAATAGCTTAAGTTAA
>NW_022985207.1:223136-347215 GCF_010093535.1 Lindgomyces ingoldianus
TATTACTAATCTAGTACAGTCTAAACTTTAATAGGGTCTATTTAGATGCTATCTATAAAAATTACATATTCTAAATACATAACTTTTAATTAGTAGAACTTGCATTTGTCTATGTTAAGTTATAGACCTACTTCTTTTATAGCCTTTAGCACTAAGTGTACATGCTATTTATACTCTAAAGGGCTATTACTGTAGATTAGAATATTATTAATATACATAGTGCAGAACACATCTAGGTAGGGTTAGAGTAAGTTATTTATAAAATGTTAAAAAGTACTAAGTGTGTTAGCTAAGCTTAAAAGCATTACTAGGTACTTAAATAGTCTATATTAAGTCTAAAACGCTGTTAGCTACTTATTACTCTTTACTATTTTTAGCTTATTAAAGGCAGTAATAATATTTAACTTTATAAAATACTTTACTTTACTTAGTTAGCTTAAGGTTTTCTATAAAAAAAAATTAAGTATTAGTTTTTAATAGTAATAGTGTTTAGTTCTTAGTAGTTAATGTAGAATTAAAGCCTACTTTTAGGTTTCTTTATAAATAGTATAAGTAACACTACTAGTAAAAAGCTAGCTTAAATAAACCTTTTTTTTAAGTTTTTATTAAGGTATTTTTAAAGCACTTTTAATTTATTTAGTAACATCTTATATAGTAGCCTATAACTAAGTTATTTACTAGGCTTAAGAGTTATCTAGGAATTATATAAGTGTTGTATTAAAAGCTTATTAGACTTGTCTTAAAAAAAAACATGTAATAAGTTATAGTAGTCTTAAAAGACTATTATCTTTAAGTTAGTATGTTTTTAAAGAGCTAAAGCTTAGTCTATATTAGAAATTATAACTGCGTAGATTTTATAATCTAGTTATTAAGCTAGAGTTATAAATAGAGTAGGTTTTATATAGTAGATGTCTATCTACTGTTTAAGTTCTAGTTTATGTTTAAATTAAGTAAGTAAAGATTTTTTAAAAGCTTTTTTTTTTTTAAGTTTAAGTAGTTATTAAATTATTTTATATAGCTTATTTTAGTAAAAGGCCTAGCTTATTAGCCTTACTTAAGTAGTTTTTTTTTAAGTTATTAAAAAGTAGGTCTAGAGACCTTCTATATTAAGTGCTACTTAAGTGTTATTTAGGTGTAAGTGTAAGCATATGTCTTAGCATTAAAAAAAGTTAAAGTTTAAAACTTACTCTTAGTAATTAAAGGCAACTTTATGCTAATATAGCTATAGTTGTTCTAGAATTAGGTTATAACATCCTATGTTTATTACATAGAGTTTAATCTACTCTTTATAGTGTTAGTAGGTAATTATAATAGTTATAGTATAAAAAATAAAACTTTTTTTAAGTTATTTTTTATTAAATCTAGTTAAGTAAATTATTTAAGTAAGTAGTGTTAATTAAAGATTTAGTTTACACACTAGTTTTTTATTAATATAACTTATGCTATTTACTTCTAAGTTAATAAAAGCTTATCTTAAAGCTAATATAGTTTTTTGTTATAAATATATAGTAATATTAACTTAGTACTTTTAGTTATTAGTAAGGAACTTAGCCTATAAGTTAGTAAAGATTTAGTGTTAAATTAGTCCTAAGAGGTAACTTAGCTCTAAAACAAGCCTTTTTATAGGCTCTTACTGCTATAGCTATAGCTACATTAAGAGTAGTAAGAGAGATTAGAGCTTAACTATAAGTTAAAGCTCTTATAAAAATAAAATTAAAATAGTAAGAATTTTTAATAAGTGCTAGCAGCGCTACTTATGTAGACTTAAAAAAGAGGAATAAAGTAGTTTTAAAAAATATAACTATACTTATTATACTTAAAGCATTAACTTTTTTTTTTATAATTTTTACACTTTTTAGAACTAACTAAAGCATAATTTAAATTAATTTTTATTATGTTAAAGGTCTTATTTGTAACTGCGCTAGTTTAGGGGCGTATTAAGGCTTATATAGAGAGGAACCTTATGTTATTATTGTAGGTAGTAATTAAGTTTACATACGCATTAAGGTTGTTTAGAAGGGGTTCTTCTACTATAGCATATTACAGTTTAGTTAAGAGGAAGTTATATAAGGCTATAATTAGACTTATCTTATTTAGGCCTATATTAAATGCAAGTTAGTAAAACTTAGTAAAGTGTAAAGTAAAGCTTTTTTTTTATTATAAAGTGTTTAGGTAACTTAGGGCTGTTAACTTTTTATTTAAGTCTTTATAAGTTACTTATAAAAACACTATAAATTAATTTAAGTTAATAATATTTTTATTTATTAGTAAGTTAATTAAAGCTGTTACATTATAGTTAAGTTAAAAGTAAGTATATAGTAACTAAAAGTGTTTAAAAGAGAATTAGTCTATGTTTCCTTTAAGTTTATATTAAAGCTTATATAGAAAAAAAGGTAGGTCTTTTTATTTTTTATTAAATAGTAGAGGATTAAGAAGTTAGTTAGATTTTATTACTAAGTTAGAAAAGTTATAGGTTATAAGTAGTGTTAGGTAAAAAAGAGTTAAGCTATCTCTAGACTTCTAAGTAAGCTTTAAGGCTAGTAAGTTCTTAGTTCCTACTACTATAACAAAAGTTAAGGCAGAAATAGACTACTTAATAACATAAAGCTATTTTTTAAAGTCTTTTTAAAAAGCTTTAAAGCTTATAATGTAGCAGCTTTCTTATAAAGTAAGTGCTTTTTAAAAAGCTTTTTAGCTTACTTTAATAGCTTAGAGTTATGTAAGTACTAAGCTTATTAGATTAGATTTAGAGGCTATTTTTAGCTAAGTTTTTAACACAACATAATGTTATAATTATGCATAAGTAAGGTTATAAAGCTTTATAAAGGTCTAGTTTAATTACTATATAAAGTATTATAGTAAGTATAAAACATTGTGTAAAGAACAAAAAGGTTTAAAAAAATTAGTAATTAAATACTTAGCTTAAAAGTCTAAGCGCTTTAGGTATAAATTAAGCCTATTCTAGGTTTAGTTAGTGTTAAGGCAGTTTATGCTTAAGTTTATGTCTATGTTGTGTTATGTTTGTGTTAGACATGCACTAATAATACTCTAGTACACGTCTAATATATTTATGTCTAGGATCTGGGGAGGATACTGTGACAACATCTTATGTTTATTATATAGAGCTTAATCTGCTTCTTATAGTATTAGTAGGTAATTATAATAGTTATAGTATAAAAGATAAAACCTTTTTTAAGTTATTTTTTATTAAATTTAGTTAAGTAAATTATTTAAGTAAGTAGTGTTAATTAAAAATTTAGTTTACACACTAGTTTTTTATTAATGTAACTTATGCTATTTACTTCTAAGTTAATAAAAGCTTATATTAAAGCTAATATAGTTTCTTATTATAAATATATAAAAATATTAACTTAGTACTTTTAGTTATTAGTAGAAGACTTAGCTTATAAGTTAGTAAAAATCTAGTGTTAAATTAGTTTTAAGAGGCAACTTAGCTCTAGGACAAGCCTTTTTATAGGCTTCTACTACTATAGCTGCAGCTATGTTAAGAGTAGTAAAAAGAATTAAAGCTTAAATATAAGTTAAAGCCTTTATAAAAATAAAATTAAAATAGTAAAGATCTTTAATAAGTGCTAGCTACGCTACTTGCGCAGACTTAAAAAAAAAATAAAGTAGTTTTAAAAAATATAACTATGCTTACTACACTTAAAGTATTAACTTTTTTTTTATAATTTTTACACTTTTTAAAACTAACTAAAGCATAATTTAAATTAATTTTTATTATGTTAAGGTTTTTATTTATAACTGCGCTAGTTTAGAGGCGTATTAGGGCTTATATAGGAAGAAACCTTATGTTATTATTATAGGTAGTAATTAGGTTTATATATGTGTTAAAGTTGTTTAGAAGGGGTTCTTCTACTATAGCGTGTTATAGTTTAGTTAAAAAGGAGTTATATAAGGCTATAATTAGACCTATCTTATTTAGGCCTATATTAGATGTAAGTTAGTAAAACTTAGTAAAGTGTAAAGTAAAGCTTTTTTTATTTATTATAAAGTGTTTAGGTAACTTAAGGCTATTAACTTTTTATTTAGGTTTTTATAAGTTACTTATAAAAACACTATAAATTAATTTAAGTTAATAATATTTTTATTTATTAGTAAGTTAATTAAAGCTGTTATATTATAGTTAAGTTAAAAGTAAGTATATAGTAACTAGAAGTGTTTAAAAAAGAATTAGTTTATATTTTTTTTAAGTTTATATTAAAGCTTGTATAGAAAAAAAAGTAAGTCTTTCTATTTTTTATTAAACAGTAGGGGATTAAAGAGTTAGTTAGATTTTATTACTAAGTTAAAAAAGTTACAGGTTATAAGTAGTGTTAGGTAGAAAAAAGTTAAGCTATCTCTAGACTTCTAAGTAAGCTTTAAGGCTAGTAAGTTCTTAGTTTCTACTACTATAATAAAAGTTAAGGCAGAAATAGACTACTTAATAATATAAAGCTATTTTTTAAAGTCTTTTTAAAAAGCTTTAAAGTTTATAACATAGTAGCTTTTTTATAAAGTAAGCGCTTTTTAGAAAGCTTTTTAGCTTACTTTAATAGCTTAGAGTTATGTAAGTACTAAGCTTATTAAATTAAATTTAGAGGCTATTTTTAGCTAAAGTTTTAACATAATATAATGTTATAATTATACATAAGTAAGGTTATAGAGCTTTACAAAGGTCTAGTTTAATTACTATGTAAAGTATTATAGTAAGTATAAGATGTTATATAAGAAATAAAAAGGTTTAAAAAAAATTAGTAATTAAATACTTAGCTTAAAAGTCTAAGCGCTTTAAGTATAAATTAAGCCTGTTCTAGGTTTAGTTAGTGTTAAGGCAGTTTATGCTTAAGTTTATGTCTGTGTTATGTTGTGTTTATGTTAGACATGCACTAATAATACTCTAGTACACATCTAATACGGTTATGTCTGGGATCCGAGGAGGATACCGTGACATGGCTAGAGAGGTGGAGCAGACGCAACTAACCATAATTTAAATATGTTTTACACAACGCATGCTAGAGCAAACTGCATGCAAATTAGCATAAAGGTGCACTTACCTTAGGTATACATTTTTTTTTAAAAAAGAATATAAGAAACACATAAGCTAACAGAGAAACAGCGTTACTAGGGTTTATCTAAAGAAATTCTAACTAACTAGCGCGTCTAAAAGAGGAGATTCCGCTAAACTTTTCGTTCTGCAAACCCGAATATAATAAGCAGAGCAAGCTCTGCTAATAATAGTATAATAATTTTTTATGTAATATAGTATAGTATAGTATTACCTAGAACTGTTACTATTTTCTATATTCTTAATTTCCACCTTATAGGTATAAAAATTATGCCTAACTTTTCTATTCTACTTATAGTAGCTTTTTAAACATACTCTTTTTACAAGTGTTTTACTTGTTGTAGTAATTAAATTAAATACTTTGCTAACTATTTAATGTGTTTATATACTACTATTTATAGTTCTTACAAGTGTAAAGATAATAAAAGATAGTGTCTACTTCTTTATTACTGTAATACTTTGTACTAAAGTAACGTACTTATTATTAATAAGCTATATTTTTTATGCTTTTATTTTTTAAGCTTCTAACTACTACCTAAGATAATATCTTATGTATTAAAGGCTAGACATATTAAAATTAAATATATTTTTATCTACATACTCTACTTAACTTTTATATCTTAAACTAGTGTAAACTAGAGGCAGATAATTACTAACTTTTAAATGCATTTTACTAGTAATTATATAAATAGTTTTAGTGTCTTTTTAGCTTAAGTGTACGTTTAATAAAGTTATTAACTTAATTCTTACTAATAAGCTTTTTATTCTGCTTTTATTACATTTTATTAGCTATATATTATTCTAAAGCCTTTAACAAGAGCACACTATGTAAAGCAAAGTTAAAAGTTTAGCGTATTGTTACATTAATGCCATCTTCTATTATATTAATATTATATTATATGTTAGAGATCTAATCAATTAGCTTAGCGCATTAGAGGCTCTAAACTTATTATTTTTTAGTTTAGTCTGTTTAAGCCTTGCGTTGTTGTGGTATTTTATGTTATTGTTGCACGGGCGTTTTAGTGGGGATGCTGCGGCGCTCGCTTCGGTGCGGCGCTGGCATATGAAACACGCTCCGTTTAGCAATGGTTTTTTATTTTTTTTAATAGTATATAGTATATGAAAGAGATAGGTAGGAAACTACGCTTAGTACCTTAATTAAATTTTTTAAGCGTTTAAACCTACCCTCTTAGGCCTAGCCTCCACTTAATTAGGCTCGTGTTGAAGCCTCGGACAACACCTACAGGTGCTCGACCTGTCTATTCCGAACACTGTGAGTACATAAATAACAATGAGTTTCACTTTTTTTTTAAGAACAGGTATACGTATGGAGAGATTAATCCCTATGGGGATCCAATGTGGTATTTTGATAATGGATTCGTGAAAGCCCATAACACCCAAGGGTTCAGTTTAGTAATTGAAATATTTAAGAATAATACAAATCGTTCTAGGTAAAGCAACGCCCTCGCCTATTAACTACCCGTGCTTAGGTGTCTGCGGCTGGTCGGTATCTCTAAGAGCGGCCCTATTTGCAGGTAGGTATAATGAAGCCTTGAGCAAGGCCGACTCATGGGTGATTGGAATCTCTTCAGGATTATCGTGCCATGTGCCCTCACTGGCACCAGCATAGGCCATTCGCTGTAGCTGCAAGCTATCATCGAGCAGCCACTGAAGTCGCCGGTCTTCGCCCTTGTGAATCCAGCGTTGAACCCATCCTGTAGCTGTGCCAATCATGAAGCTGAGCCAGATGAAGAAGGAAGAGAATGCGACGATGATGGCAATACCGAGCACGCTGAAGTTTTGGTACTTGCCTGTACTTCGAAGTATCTGCGTCCTACAAAGATTCTCTTCAAATGAATTTTGGGGGTCCGAACCAGGCCTCGTATAGTTGATACCGGGATTCTGCGAGGATGGGCCCATCGCGATTTCGACCATGGCTTGCTGCAATCTGGCTAGCGAAGCATCGAACCACCCTTGGACTTCCGTGATCCATTGCGTATTGGAAAGCTCATGTTGGAGGTACTGGTATACCGACTCACTGGCACGGAGAGAGGCTGCACCTCGCGGACCGATAGTCCAATATATGTTATTGTAGTATATGGCGTTCCAGATATAGCGGACCGCGGCATTCTGCTTGGAATTGAGATTCAATCCCTGTGTCGATTCCCGTAGTGTCCTGACTCGCGAAAGGCTTGAGCACTGTGATGTAGAGGGACGACAGAACTGATGCTGGTCCACACAGCCGAGTACCGTTACAAAGTTGTCTGGCAAGTAGAAGGTTTGGTCCTTGCCCCTTTGCCTACGAACTGTGGACTTCGTGGCACCGAAGATGAGGTCCGTATTGGAGACATCGAAAACTACGGAGTTGGCACTGATGAAAGCTATGGTAATGTCTGCCTGCTCGGCTGGTATAGTCTGAATTTCCGAAGTCCAGTTGGCACTAACATCGGGAGAGAAAGCTCTATGACTAAATTTTAGCTGTACACAGTTCAAGTTTGGTTGGAGGATCTTACGTCAACTGATAGCTAATCCTGTCTGACACACTATGGTCGTTATAGATGAAGCTCAAATTGCCTGGGTAAAGATCTTGAATGTTCCCGAGAGAGTAATTATAATACGTATTCCCTGAACCGTCGGGGCCCGTACTCAAGAACTTCGTGGCGTTGATTGGTGCACAAGTGGTGAGTCGACGATATGCAACCCTGTCCTCCTCCTGCGCATTCAGGCCAAGGTCGAAGTGCGAATTGAGTTGTCCTGTATCCATTTGATAAACTGCCGACAGTGAGGGGAAACATAGACTGGGTGAAAAGGGGCAGTGCACCCCAGATGTGCCATTCCAGCCGAGTTTTCGTGCCATATAGGCTCCACATTGTGTCGAAGCCGTAGAGTTGGTACTATAACAAGCCCGGCTATAGCTCGCTGCAGCAAGAGCATCTGCCGCAACCTTAGTCCGGAAACCACCCTGGTTGAGAGGGTCCTCGGAAGATGGAGCCCAGTAACTGCAGCCAGGACTGTCGATGAGCGTCTCGTTGCCAGCGGCTTTTGTGACTTCAGCCGTCAAAATACTAGCTGCGCGAAAGGCACCAAGACTAGACAAAGCAAGAAGGAGAAGTGGCAGAGAACGGAGGAGTGGTCTTTTTGCAACCCCTCTCCAGCGGAAGGCTATCCTAGCCAGTGATACGGCAGCGCTCATGGGAGCTTCAGAATTCCGGAGGATGGCCTGTTGTTGTATGTGCATACCATCATACTCTTTACTGTTCGTGATTTCCTGATGGACGATGAAGGCCATTATGACCCAGAAGCGGGACCCAGCGATGGTAACATAAAGTGTCAGGAACGCAACAAGGAAGTATCCACTCCGAGAAGAAATCGTAATTGTGTTGCCGAAAGCGGCATTGTGGGACCAGTTGAACCATCCTCCAGTGTGTATGTGGTCGGAGGACATTTTGAAGACGACTCTTGAAGTACGAGACGCGGTTGTGACTTAGAATAATCTAGAAACGGAAGTTCTGGATGGATCAAACACTAAGACGGTGTTTTGTGCACACGACTTTGTCTGTGGTGTCTCTATATAATTGACAGGCAGCAAAGACTCAGCTCCATCTCTAATCGGCGAACTCGGAAGAAAATGCTCCGACTTCGTAAGATTAGTAGGCCAAATGAGCGCATCTCAGCTACCAATTGGCATCCCATATGCAGCCGTGGCCGCAAGTCATGGTGGCTTCCATGGTATTGATAGGCTCTCCCTTGCTTACATCTCCTTCTCCGATGTTGTTATGGCAGAACATCGCCGATCTCGCCTGGGGTATAATAATGAGGAGGAGCTGTTGTTGTCTCGACCAATGTCATGGTTAACATTGACATACTCCCAACATGCCTGCTAGCCTTCTCGGGCAAATTTTGACGAACACACGTTAGGTCGCACCGCATCTAATATTACGTGAAATGGCGCTTCTGATTTGGCCTTTTCCGGTCTACAGCTCTCATCGGTGGTCCTTCAGCTTTAGCCTTACAATCCATACAAGCATTAAGTGGGCAAAGCTTGCCTGCCATAGCTGGGGCGGATAATCGTTTCCGGCAGCCTGCATGCGCCGCATCGGAGGGGTCTGTTTCCTGGCTCCATGCACCAATACCACCCGGGGCGTTCGTCGCAATGCGTAAGCATGAGGTTCCCACGGGTGACCTTCAGGGTTTAGAGCGGATGAACACACCGACTCTGTCGGCATCGTATTCCTTACAAGAGGGAATACGAAGATTGAGCCTTCGGAGGCATTATTGGTTTCAGCCGCATTAACATCGTTCAGAACTGCCAAGAAGCAGACCAAAGAGCGAGGCAACGGCATAGAGACAACATACAGATCTAATAGTAATTCATGTATGATATTAAATATTACAGATGGGACTATAATCCTTAGGAAACCCTTCAGTAACTTGTGCGAACAATTCAGTCATCTCACGGTAGGGCTCATAACAGGGCCGAGCAAGATATAGCAATAGCTACAACAATCGAAAGCCTCGAAGAGGTGAGTCCAGGCGCAGATCCCCTGGCCAAACCAGTATACACCTAGTAAAATTAGCAATCCGAGCTCTTGTTGATTATCAGCAATGGACACATGAAGAACTTACATTATCAATGTAATGAACAACGCCATTCTTGATCATCACATCTGACTTTACAATAGTTGCATTATTGACTGAAAAAGATCCGTCGCTATTGACAGTAATATTAACTGAATCACCGGCGCTAGTTTTGTACATGCCAGCACTTAGGCTTGGGCTTGTAGCCAGGGTATTCGGCAAGACATAGCGCTGTAAAGAGATAGCATCTAAGACTTGCCCAGTCAAGACAGCGTCGGTGGGAACAAAGACGGTAATGCGCGGCGTCTTTGAGACCGAGTCGAGCATGCCTGCTTGGGCAAGGGAATTTGCGAATGCTGTACCATTGGTTTGCTGAAGAGTTGATGCAAGATCACCAAAGAGGGTAAAGAAGCTAGAGGGCGTGTAAGTCGCGATCAACAAGTCATTAATTGCGGACATACCTATCGACTTTCCGTATAGCTCCATTGTTGTATATCGTCTCACTCAATGATGCCTCAGCCACACTGCCAAAACCGGAGGAGACTAGTAAGGACGACTCGTTCAGCTGCCGTCGATACTGCTTGGAGTATGGTTCGAAGGATCTCTTCTTCTTTGGCTTTGGTGGTATAGATGGACACCCTGCGGGTTCGGGCTCTGGAGTTGGCTGGGGCGCTGCTGGACTTGAAGTCGACGGTTGTGAGTGCAAGGTGGGTACCAGAGTGCTCTCCAGCACCGAAAGCGAGGTCGAAGATACCGGTGCTGAGATAGACGTAGTAAACGTGGGGCTGGAGCTTAATGAAGATGAAGACGTCGCAGACGGCACTGAGCTTGAGGCTGACAATGCTGATCCGAGGCTCGACTGGATGAGGCTGAAGCTAGAGGTGGTTTGTGAGGCTGAAGCCGAAGCTGGCCCAAGGTTGACAAATTCCGCGTCTGTCAAATTAGTGATGAGATTTGTCGGCTGAAGGTTTAGGTTGCCTTGGTTTGACCTGTCTGTGAAGAGCAGCGCAATTGCGGCGGCGTAGTCGGGAATGCTTCGGCGGTGGAGACCATACGCGCGGCGGGAAAGTGATCCGTTGAAAGATTGCTGGAATGTGGCGACCGCTGCATTTGAAGGAGCAAATACCGTGTAATTCTTAGCAGAGTTCAGATTCATAAGAAGGTCAGGATGCTCTTCTAGCAGTTGAGCAAACGCTTGCGTGTCAGGATCACTTCGGAGAACAGCGAGAAGATCGGATCCTCCAGGAGGAACAGTTTGACATACAGCCAAAGATGAGGCGAGAATGCAAACGGATATGTTGAGTTTCATAATGAGTGAAGAAAGACAGTTTACTGAGAGGAAGCAACAAAATAGTATTGTGACAACTCTAACGAGACACAATGCAATGAGTTCGAGATTGGGGTTCAGATCATGATGGAAGGAGGTCGCATTTCCCAGTTAAAGACGTTCTGTAAATTCAGCTATGAGACATTTGTGATTTCCCTTGTCAGCCTCCAAGGCCAGACGAGCACATATTGAGCCATTCATTCGAGCCTAAAAATGGGCTCTTCTATTGAATGCGGAGATTAGACGGGAAGCCACTAGCCCACGCAGCCGGAAACAGGAAATAAGTGGGCTTTCATCGGTTTTCTGGCTGAGGTGGTCCCAAGGCTGAACTTTCAGGACGAAATTGCTGCCGTCGACATCCCGAGTGGGGTCCATACGATGGATTGTGGACATCCAAGACAACGAGGCTGGGGCCCGGACTCAGCCAGCCCCAGTCTGCAAGGAATCCTGCATTGGTGCAGCATGCTTATTACTCCTCCAACCAAGACTGTCAGGCGGATTTCGATGACGCACCTGGAATCCGATGTCCATATATCACGCCATCCTATGCGGGTGCGTGTACGGGATTGTAGTGTTTTTGTCGGCGAAAAATGGCTGCCTCATTAGCTAGCACATCCCTGAGTCGGCCATTTCCGGAACTCCACATCAGCTCTGTTAGCATGTCCTTACGGTAGGTACGCTAGACGGCGGGTTTCTCGTGCGGAAGGTGTTCTCGCGCAAACGCACTATAGCGAGTCCTTATTAAAATATCGCATTGTGATCCACCGCTATATGATTTGCTATAGTGACGCGTGAACAGTCAATCCAGCGAGCTATTACCAGCTTTCTCAATAGTCCTTTTAAGTAAATAGGCTATTGTAAAAGTGTACAGAGTATCTAAATTAGCAATATATAACTATTTTAATAGCGAGATAAATTCAATGAATTTCTACGCGTTTTCATAGTAATAAGAGTTACTAAGAGATTTAAGTTACTTAATAGTAGAGCATAGTATTTATAATGTTAAGAAAAAGATACTAGCTTAGTAGTAAAATACATTATATATGTTAGAAACCTACTAGTATATCTCTACTTAACACTAATTAGGTATTTAAAATTATTTCAACTTTACTACTTACTCTCTCTACTATTTTACTATATAACGTACCTAACAGGTTGGCCGGCCACACAGGTTGGCCGGCCACTTTTGCTAAGCCCCTACTAAAACCACCCTATTCTAGCGCAAAACAGCCTACTTTAGCCCTATATAAAGCAATACAACATAAGATATTATTTAAAGTCTACTTCTACTACTTTTTTATATATACATAAGTTATGCTTAGTCTAATTACACTGCCTATATTACTTTTAACTTAGCTTACTTTTTTTAGCATGCACTTATGTTTTTAGCTTTTTCTTATTACTACGCGCTTTAAACTTTTTTAAAGTAGTTAGATAAGCCTTATTCTTAACTATTAAAGTCTTTTTTACTTAAATTTACTTTTTTTTATGTAATTTATATTATATAGTAGCCTTATTTACTGCTTAAAGCTTTATAATCTTCTTTTACACTAACACTAGCTTATGCGTAATAATTACTACCTTTTTTAAAACTTTTTTAAAAGCTTTTACTATAAACATTAGTAAGCTATTTATATGCTTTTAAATTCTTACTTTTATAAACATTAATTATAACCTAAATTTAAAAGTATTACTTAAAGTTTATAACTGCTAGAGCTTATTATTAATAAGTAGTAGTAGTAATAAAGTATATAACTAGACATTAAAGGCAATTTTAACTTATTTTAGGTTAAATAAAACTAAACTAGCACTTTAAAACTTTTTTTAGATATTACTAAAAGTAATTACTATATTATAAGTATATATAAAGCATAGTAGAAACTTAAGTTTTATAATATAAGTAATCTAGTTATATATAAGATCTTTAGCTTAGCACTTATATATTTTTTTTTAAAAAAGTAAAATAACCTACATTAAAAGGCTATAAAAAGTGTAATAAGTGTAAAAGTATATAAATAGTAATAATTTTATTTTTTTTATAGTACTACTAAAAATTAAGTAAGTTATAGCTTTTATAGCTATTAATAATAAAAAGCTAATAAGTGCTTATAACTTTTTTTTATATACTTATTAAAGTGCTTTAACTACTATAGCTTAAGCTTATTTATTATCTAGCTATTTTTAGAAACTATAATAACCTAGTTTTAAAGTAGATTTTTTTTATACTAAGTAAAAAAGTAATAGCAGCCTTTAAAAATAATAAAAAGTAAAATAGCTTACTTTATTATATTAATACTTTAAATAACTATTATCTACTTTCTATTACCTTACTATATTACTTTTAGCTATTTTTATTTCTTTAAAGCTATAATAACTGCTTTAGTTAATATCTAGCTTATTATAAAGCTTAACTTATTAAAGTTATACATGTCTTTATTCTAGATACTATACTTAGCTTTTATATTAGCTACTAAGTAAAACTAGCCTTAAATAACCTTTAGATTTTTATAAAGCACTTTTTTATAATTATACTTATAATTAAACTTTATTATAAACTTAAAGCAGTGCTTAACCTATATACTAGGCTAGTTTAAGCTAACCTAGCCTAGATTACACTCTACGCGCAAAGAATTAGCTATATTAGCTATAGCTATAAGCTTAAAAAGAAATCTGTGTGTAATAAGCTTAAGTATGTACTTAATAACTACTTTTTTTTTAAGCTTAGTTAAATTTTTTAATTTAAGCTAGCATTTTACTTATAAAGGCTATCTAGCGTGTTAATTACTTAGTGTTATATAAAAACTATTATAAATAGCTATAGTGTGTTATAAAAAAAGTTTTAAGTTTTATTTAAAAGCCTAAAAAGTAAGCTGTATTTAACATTTTTTAGAAAATTTAATCTAGTGTTGTTGTTAAGGCATTATGTAGATAAGTAGAATGTGGTAGGGGCTTAGCAAAAGTGGCTAGCTAACCTGTGTGGCCAGCTAACCTGTTAGGTACGTTATAAAGATATATTTTACTTTTTATAAAACTTTAGAGTATAACTTAATTAGTATATTAAAAAGTGTATAAAGTGTTTTTATAGTAAATATAAAAGAAGCAAATCTATACTATTTTTATATAATATATTCTACTACTAAGCTAGCTAAATTACAACTTATATAAAATTATACTTACTATTAGCTTTATTTCTATAACTACTAAATAGAATTAGCTAAGACTTTAGCTATAAAAATGTACCTATAAACATATTATAATTTTAAAATATTTAGATTCTATCTTATGTAAGCAGCTAGCTATTTAAGAAAACTGTTTTTTTAGCCTCTACTTTATACTATCTTTAGAAATACGAATTTTAGAACTTTAGTATTTTAATATAATTTAAGTACTATATATATACTTTTATAATAAAATGTTAGCTAATACTTTTTAGTAGTTACAGAGAGAGAGTTGCCTAGTAAGTAGGATTTTGTATAGGTTTCAAGTTAGCTAGCTTAGTAGTAGAATACTTGAAGCTAAAAGATGTTTATAAGTTAATCTAATTCGTGTTTTATAAGTGTAGATATAGTAGTTAATAGATACATAAGTCCGCCTTTAGTTAATAAAGGAAATAGAAAGAATAATATCAACTTTCTTATTAAGTAATTTAGTAGTAGTTAGTAAATCCGTAGTAGTTTAGGGTTTTCAGGGAATGTTAGTTGCAGTAGCAGCTCGCTTATTGTGACAGCTCGCTTGGAAGGTAATCGAGACGCAATCCTCTCTTTCCAGTCACCCCTACGTTTCAGCTTGTTTTTGTCAGCGCGCCACGCTCGCTTACCCCGGAATGTGGTACCCTCCAGTCTGTCGTCCCCCAGTTGTCATGTCACGTTTCTTGGCCTTTTAAGCCCGGTTTAGGCAAACGCCATCGATTTTGCCTGCGCCTAACCCATGCGTGCGAAGTCTCTGCACGGTCTGAATACGGTTTGCCTTGGGCTAATTGTTGTGAGCAGGGGTTTGGCTTCACACATTTGAGATGCATTGGACTGCAGGTGGACCTTTGCCCTGGGAGAGGGAGGGCGGCTGACGAGGCGCCATCAAATTGCCCAGGCCAGTGTTATCGGGGTTGGAGAATGGGATAGCAATTCCAAAGCCTTATAAGACTCCAGCATTTATAGCTATTTGCTCTTGCTTAGGAAATAAAGGTTAGGATGTGATCTGAGAGTCCAGATAATAGAAACGGAAAAGGTGGAAAGGTGAGTGAAAAACATCGTTCTACGGAAGGGATCTTTGATTAAGTTAGATAGATACGCCTCGCCCAAATGTCTCCAGCATCGACATCCACAATTCTGCTTTGGCTCGTCCAACGGAGCCTTGCGATACCGACGGCTACTTTGCATGCGCGAAACTCCACCATCAACAAAGCTCAAAGGGACTATGAGCCCGCATGGGTAGCAGGCCCAGGAAGCCGGGGAACGCTGAGCCTAGTCTTCTCTTGTGGTATCACTTTATTCCTCTGCGTCTGGACAACAGTTCAAGTGAACATCGAGCCACAGGAGAACCTCAATCCAACCTTGGCACGTTTTATTCCAATCAGGGCATTGAAGAAGAACAAGGCCCTGCTGAAACTTCTCGCGAAAAGGTGGGTCCGCAAGCTGGGTTGGAGCTTAATCGCCCTAATCATGCCCGAGGGGGTCATGGCCATCGCAGCCTACGAAAGGAAGATTGCCAACTTGCTCCTTTCCCAGGTTGACAAGATTATCCCCAAGGGACCAGAACGATGGGATATGTTCCTTGCCTACTACGCCATCATGGGAGGCTTCGTAATCCGTAAAGAGGACTATGACTCTGTGAGCGCCCAGTTCAAAAGTCCGATCGATGGCGATACAGAGCTCGAAGTGAGGCGGGACCAGAACCTGACGGTGACGGCAATGCCGTCAGAAGCACCTAAAGTACCCTCGGAAACAGCTTCTAATCAAGGCATCGATACGATCGACACTGTCAGCCGTGACGAAGAAAAGGCAGTCGGCAACAGAGGTGAAGAAAACGATGACTTGCAAGATATCAACCGCCTTCTGACGCTGACTCCCTACGGTGTCCTTCAACTACTCAAATGGCAGTGGGGATCATCCACGCAAAAGCACGGCGGCAAATTGATTAACATAACATCCGACGAGGTCCGGGATAAGAGTAATGCGGACTTGTTAAACAAATTGATCGTGGCCTGGCAGGCGTTATGGATGATCGCCCAGGTCATCGGACGGAGAGCGGAATATCCGGATATACCTGTCACTCTTCTCGAGCTCCACACCTGCCTTCACGCGTTCGCCGCATTTGCGATGTACCTTACGTGGTGGAATAAACCAGTCGATATTAATCTGCCCACAACAGTCCACCTCACTCCAGAACAAATACTCTTCCTTAGAAAAGGTGAATCAGAGCCCGACCCCACTAACCCTTGGGGACAAGAAACGGTTTCATCTCATAAAACGCCTGACCGCGATACCTCCCGTGTCTTTCTGACCTCCCGGTCGGGGATCGGGAAGCTCATGTACCAACGGCTTATCGGACATAGAGATATTCGGACCGAGTTCTTCTCTGCCATGAGTGACGCGTACATTCGTCTATGGCGGGGCAAACGGGCATTCTGGAAGGAGTCTCTGTCCATCTCGTTCGTTGGCTTAGTATTTGGAGGCGTTCATCTTGCCGCCTGGAACAGCAGCTTTCCCAGCTATGCCGAGAGAGTTCTCTGGCAGATCTCTTCGGTGATCACAGCAACCACTTGGGGCGGGTTTGTTTTGTCGCTTTGGCTCAGCGTCTTCGTCGAGAAGAAAAAGGAAAGCAAAATAGTAAGCAAAGTGTGCGGAGTTTTCCTTGGCCTTGGACTCTTCCCTGTCCTTATAGTCCGACTGTTTCTATTGGTTGAGTCCTTTGCCTCTATTCGCAGGCTTCCGATAGGGTCCTACAGACTGAACACTTGGTCGAACATATGGCCACATGCTGGGTAATAAGAGGAGGGACATCGTGTGGCTGGTTGGAGGCGAGGTAACTCGCCGTGTCTTTTCCCTCTCTTTTGTTTACACAATCCTGTTACTTACCAGGCGGTTCTTACAATGCGTTTATTCGGCGAAGTGTAATAGTGATCATTTTTAACTCTCAACGTGTTTGCCAAGCGAGTTAGCCTCTCTAAGTTAGCCATCCAGCTAAGTTTCAACTAATACCAGCCCGGCCCCGCCGCGCTACCACCATATACTCTCGGTTTCAGGATGATACAGTATTATTTAGACTTATTACTATCCTCTGCATCTACTATTCATACCTTACAAGTGCGCGTATTGTAGCTAGTCCTGCTGTAACTGCGTACAGTCTCTTTATCAACTTTTTACCTTCCTCCTGCCTACTAGCACTATTAGAAGTAACTAAGTGAACTATACTAGTAACAAATAGTTTTGTTAATATAAAACTATGTCTTTTTTTAACAGTTTAACGTTTAGTTGTATAAAGAAGTATAACGTAGTCTACTAGTAAGGTAGCTACGCTACCCTTCTAACTTGTTACAGTATAATATAGAAAGTATACTATGCTTACATAGTGTCCTTGAATAATATTCAACAACAAGAACTAACAATAGCTACCAACAACTAATAACAACTTAAGTATGTTATGTATAGTATATAAGTTAGACTTTAAGTTTTTAATATAATATTTATTTAAAGCTAGCTTATATAAGAACTTAGCTAGATGTTAATTAAGTAGTAGGTAAACTTAAAGTAAGCTAATTATATAAAAATTAGCTAAAGTTTGTATTAAACTATTAAGACTTTTAGTTAACTTAAGCCTCTAATATAATTATTTATATAATATATTAAATTTCTAGTTATTATAGCTAAATAAAGCCTTTGTAATAACGTACACTACATGCAAGTTGCTTACACACTTAAGTTACTTACTTTTACTAAGGCTACACTAAACTACTTTTTCTACACTATAATATTTCTAATAACATTACTTAAATATGTTAAAAATATGTTAGATATAGTCTACACTTTAGGCTTTAAAATAAAATATAACACTTTTAAAGTAATATACTACAGCTATATATAAAGTCTTTTAAAAATAATAAATAACAAACACACTAAATAACTTTTATAAGCTAATTCTATAGCTAACGTACAAAGGCTAGATAATAATAAAAAGTAAGTAATTATTAAGCACATACTTAAGCTAGATGTATAAGGATTTTCCTCTTCTTACACATTTGCGTGTTATGCCTAGTCTAATTACACTATTTATAGCACCTTTAGAATAGCTTACTTACTTTAGCTTATACTTACTTCTTTGCTTTTTTTATTACTACGCGCTCTAAACTTTTTTAAAGTTATTAAGTATAAGCTTTTTTAAACTATTACAGCTTTTTTACTTTTTAATATAATCTATTTTTTGTAGCTACTTTATTAGCTGCTTAAAGCTTAGTAATTTTTATTATACTAATACTAGCTTATGTGTAATTATTACTATCTTTTTAAAAACTCTTTTAAATACTTTAACTTTAAAAGTTAGTGAACTATTTATATGCTATTAAATTTTTATCTTTATAAGCATTAATTATAACTTAAGTTTTAAAGTATTACTTAAAGTTTATAACTACCAAGGCTTATTATTAATAAAAAGTAGTAGTAATAAAGTGTATAACTCTATATTAAAGTTTATTATAACTTATTATAAGTTAAAATAAACTAATTTAGCGTCTTAGAACTTTTCTTAGATATTACTAAAAGTAATTACAAGATTATAAGCTACTGTAAAGCATAGTAAAAACTTTATTTTTATAATATAAGTAATCTAATTATGTATAAGGCTTTTAGCTTAGCACCTATACACTTTTTTAAAAAAAAAAAGGTAAAAAAGAATATAAATAGTAATAATCTTATTATATTTATAGTATTACTAAAACTAAAGTAAGTTACAGCGTTTATAGCTACTAATAACTAGCAGATAGTAGTTACTAATAGTACACTTTTTTATATGCATGTTAAGATGCTTTAACTAGTCTAGACTAAGCTTATTAGTAGTCTAGCTATGCTTAAAGATAATAATAACTTAATTTTAAAGTAGATTTTCCTTATTATACTAGTTTAAAAAGTAATTACTACTTTAAAAAATAATAAAAAGTAAAACAGTCTACTTTTTAGCACTAATGCTTTAAATAGCTGTTGTCTACTTCTAGTTACCTAGTTAAACTACCTTTAGCTATTTTTATCTTTTTAAAGCTATAATAGCTTCCCTAGTAAATATCTAGCTTATTATAAACTTTATTTTATTAAAGTTATATATGTTGTTATTCTAACTGCTATACTTAGCTTTATATTCTTTATAAAGCTAAACTAGCTTTAACTTACTATAGAATTTTTATAAAAAGCTTTTTATAGTTATTATTACACTTAAACTTTACTTTTAGCTTTAAATAATACTTAATAAACATACTAAGCTAGTTTATGCTAATATAACCTAGATTACACTTTATGTGTAAAGAATTAGCTATATTAGCTATAGCTACTATCTAAGAGAGAAATTCTTATACATTAAGCTTAATTATATAACATGGTCCACAAGCGAATGTTCAACACAAGCGAGTGTTCTGCCCTACCACTAAATTTAACTTTAAAGACTATTAATTTAACAACACAAAAATATACTATATAAAATAAACTACTATAGAATTATTTAATATTCTTGCATGTATAAAAGTTATGCCTAGGCTTGTTGCAGCGCTTACAGCGCTGTGCGCGCGCTGCGCTGCTTTTAGCAGTTAACTTCTTCTAAGGCATTTTACTACCTCCTGCTATACTAGTAAGCTTCTAAGTACTTAACTTAAAGCCTTAATAACTTATTAAAGTTTTTTTTTTCTAAATTTACTTTTTTTTACACTGCTTACGCTTTATAGCTGCCTTATAGGCCCTCTCTAGAGTAGCTGCTTAATTATGCTATATAACAGTAATATAAGCTATCTTAGTAGCGCCTTTACTTAGCTGCTTTACTAGATTAAGCATAGTAAAAAAAGATAAATTCTAATGCCTTTAAATCTAATTATATAGTAAAGTTAACTAAGCCTTAACCTTATAAAGATTACTAAGTGTTTAAGCCTCCTAAGCAGTATTTAGTAGTAGAGTAGCTAGCTAATTAGGTAGCTGTATATTAAGCTTTAAAAGCACTAGCTTTAGGTTAAATAGGACTAGTTCTATAGCTTTAAAGCCTACATAGATATTATCTATTATAATTAAGCAACTAAATGCTGCTTTAAAGGCTAGTAGAAAGGTTAGCTTATTAATATAGTTAATCTAGTAGTAGATTAACTAGCTAATTTTAGTACTGTACACACGCTTTAACAGCAAAAAGCAGCTAACATTAAGCAGCTGTAAAATATGTGACGCGTGTGCTAGTATACAGAGCGCTATAATACACCTCTACTTATAGAGCTTTAGGAATTTAACAAAGTAATAGCTTTTATAGCTATTAAAAATAAGTAGCTACTATAAGCTTACTAAGTAATTTTTTATGTGCAGATTAAAGTGCTCTAGCTATGTAATTTTATGTTTATTAGTTATCTAGCTGTTATTACTAACACTAATAGCCTAGTCCTTTAGTATATTCTTATTTTTATACTAGGTAGATAGGTGATGCTTGCCTTTAAAAATTGCGTACAGAGGTATTGCCTACTTATCTGTGTTAATGCCTGCAATAACTGTTACCTATTTATAGTTGCCTAGCTATATAGCCTTTAGCTAATTATGTTTATCTGTGCCTATAATAACTATTTAGCTTAATATAACCTTTATCTAAAAGCCTATCTTGTTAAAATTATACATGTCTTAATCTATAATGCTGTACTTTAATTATGTAGCCTTTATAAGCTTAAACTACTTACTTATAATTACTAGATTTTTGCATTTTACTTATTAATAATTATATAGTTAGCTAAGGTAAGTTTTAACTGCTAGCGTACGCGCAACAAAGTTAGATGGCTAGTTAATACCTGCTAGTAGAGCGCTGCGCTTAGTAAGAAGCTTGTTAGCCATCTCTTATACAGCACCTAGAGTAGGCGCAAATCCTTAGAAATCTAGATTAAGTATATGCTTAATAATTACTTTCTCTTCTAGCTTTGTAAGCTTCTTATTATTAGCTGTACAGTTGCGTTACATAGTTATCCCTACGCGTTGTTAGCAGAGAGCTATTTAATTAACATTGTAAAGTGCTGCAGCGCACCTCTTAGTTAAAAACATGTTTTTATTAAAAGCTTAAATAGCTAGGTTAATTCTAGCCTCTTTTAAAGATAATTAATTATATAGTTGTTAATGCATCGCAGTTAGTAGTAGGTTAGCTGCGTTTTAGTAGTGGGGCAGAACACTCGCTTGTGTTGAACATTTGCTTGTGGACCATGTTACTTAATAATTACTTAGTCTTTATTATTATCTAGCTTTTATAAGTTAGCTATAAAATTAGCTTATAAAGGTTATTTAGTATATTTGTTATTTATTATTTTTTAAGAAACTTTAGACATAGCTACAGCATGTTACTTTAAAAGTATTATGTCTTATTTAAAAGCTTAAAGTATAAGCTATATTTAACATTCTTTTATTACATTTAAATAGTGTTGTTAGAAATGTATTAGTGTAAATAAAGTAGTTTAGCAGAGTTTTAGTAAAAGTAAATAACTTAGGTGTGTAAGCAACTTGCCTATAGTGTATGTTATAAGCTACAGAAGTTAAAAGCTTTTTACACTATATCTTTTACTTTATTCTATAATAGTCTACTATCTGTAGCTAAAGATTAATTAGAGTAATGTATAGCTATTAAACTTAAAACAGGTATTACTCTTAGTATAATTAAGTTGCTAAGTAAAGAATAAGACTGTGTTATAAAGTAATTGTATACAATTAAATATATAAGCTTATAGTGCAAATATAACGCTTTTAAAGAAGTAAAGTAAGGTAATCTACCTCTAGCTCTACTATTAATGTTAGAAGTAAACTTCTTTACTTTATTAATAAAAAAAAATTTGTTATTTTATAGCTAATTAGACTTTAATTTTGCGTTTTTAGAGACTTTTAGTCTTAGCTGTTTTAACAAGAGTACAGTGTAATTTAATTAAATTGTACTACTTAGATAGATCACGTGAGCTGTAACACCTACCTCTCCTCCTCCCTGTCGTACGAACGTACACAAAATCTCACCTGTACAGGCCTGAAATTCGCCCAATCGTACAGTACTACGCCTCGTTGGAAGCCCTGTAAACAGCTGTGCTACGCAAGACTAGCAATGGGCTCTACCACGACAAGGTGTCTTCTCCGCGCACTCCAACGCATTCAAGAAACATGCGCAGTATCATCCGAGGAGAAAACACGCGGTGAGTTTGCAACGATTGCTCAAACAGTCATTAAAACCATCCAAACAGAGCGGAGCAATGCTAGCATTTGGCTCGGAACGCAGTTCACGGACTGGTTCAAGGGCTTCTACATCACCGTGAGTTTTCACGAACAACCACAATCCGTCAGGATAGCATCGCTAACACGGCCCTCCGCACTAGAAACACGGTCGCGGCCTATCCAATATCCGCATCCTTTCCCTTAGCAACAGCAGCTCAATCTGCACCGCCATCCTCGCCCTCCTCGAACACGTCCCCACCGTCACCATCGAAATTACTATCCTAGAATCCGACCCCGTTTCGAAGGCGCGACTATGGCAGTCCAAATCCTCCATCCAATCCGCACCGCACCCGCACGTCGAGCGCCTCGAGATAATCATGGCACGCGATTGCGCAGTCGCGACGGTCGCTTGGGAAATCGACCTGGTTCTGCTCGGCGCGGATCGGATTGAACATGATGGCGCTGTGTCAAACAAAATCAGTTTCTTGGCTGTGGCTATATGTGCGCGGACTTTGAATAAGAATGCTCAAGTTGTTGTCGTGAGTAATTCGGATAAGATTGCGGCGGGAGATGACAAGCTTCATCCTGCGGAGAACACGATGCAAGGGAGATCACAAAGTCGTAGTACGAAGCCAGGGTTCCGGATTTGGAGGTCCAGGTCAGCGTTTTTGGTGAATGGTTTGAGTGGGTTGATCAGAAGTTTGTTGATGCGTATGTACAGTGTATGTTAAGGAGGGGGTGGGATGAGAACAAAGGATGTCAAGAGGGTGGCAGGAGAGATGGAACATCTCGAGAAGAACATTTTTGGGGTGTGAGGATGGGCTGCAGAATTTCCCCACTGCTGACAGTGTATGTACTGAGGAATCCTCGTCGGCGCGGTTATCGTATCTCCAGCAATTGTTCCAATGGCTCCATTGGAGGAAACATTCACTTCCAATAGTTTTCTTTTAGAATTCTAAGAAATCATTCGGCGAGCCTAGGTTGATGTATGTAATTACTATTGATATCAATTTGTAGGAACCAAGATAGTATTTGCGACACGATTGTCGGCTCGAGTGAAGTGCGCCAGCCCAACAACTAAGTACCCATGTCTGCTCCTCAGAATTCTAACTCCTCAGAAAAAACTAACTCTAACCTAATTTTCAACATTATACTTATCACGAAGTTGTTAGACCATGCACACATATATAATGTGGAAAGGGAAAAATTATCTAGAGGTCGGGATTGTTAGATTTGGACAGCATCTCTAGAAGGAGTCATCGAGCCTCCTGAGGAGAACGGCCGGATTGCGATCGTAGTAGCCAGAGCGTTCGACTTCCCCTGCACTGGGGGTCGGTGGCGTCCATTGTGGCGCTAAGCCCAATACAGCCCGATGCACTGCATTGGGCCATCTTGGCGGTAATCCAGCCTGACGGATTCGAGAACTTCGCCATCAGCCAGCCATGGTGTGAAACGAAGTCTATCATTTTGATCAAAGAGGCTGGAATACGGGCAAGCCAACAGCATAACAGCAAAGGTTATTGCTTTCGATCTTGGCAATATGTGAGCGAACACTCCACCCATTCTATTTGGTTGAATTATCCCATTTATGGGAAGAAGGCGCAGTGGTTCTGCCGTGGTGTGGGCCAGTGCAGTGTCAGTGTAGAGCCGCTTTGTGAGAAGGTTATAAGTCTCCCACCGCGCCCGACCGCGAAGGGCAAGTACCGCAGAATTCAGTATCGCGTTGTTTAAAGTGCTTTATTTCCAACCTCGCTACAATGTTTCCCTCCTCGTTCTTCCCCGTGGTTCTTGCCTTGGGAGCAGCATACGCGTCCCCGGTGACCACGGTACCTTCAGCGCCCCTGATAACTCCCGCTCCTCTTATTCCTCGGTCGCTTGGCAGCTTCTTTGTCGGATATGCAATGTTTGACGACGGCTCTAGTACGCGCTGCGCCTTCTCAAACCGCGTCGTGGAAACTAACCTGCGTTTCCAGTTGACACTTATTCATGTCCTACTACCGACACTTCTAGAACATTTACGATCTCATCCAGTGCCTATGCAGGATGCGCTTACTATGCTTCTGACATTTTCACCAATTGCTACTTTAACACGGCGATAGCCCCCGGTGGAGCACGAACTTGGTAAGGCTCGTGAATTAATCCCTCTTGGCGTACCATCAGCTAATCACCATATAGTAACGACTACTGTGTCACGAACCTGATCTTCGCGTCCGCGAGCGATCGATCTCCCGCCTGGATGGTGGGCTGTGCCACACAATCATACGGGCTGAAGTTACTTCACGTGTCAAAGGAAGACCTACCCACAGGAGGCGCCTCGTTGAACTCATTAACACCCACGCAAGCTTCAACATCTATGCCAAGATCTCCCGTGTCAAGTGCATTTCTATCTTTTACCACGGCAGCTTCAACTACAGCTCCATCGCTTGCCACGCTATCGCACAGTACGTCCCAAGATCCCCGGTTCATTCAATGGCAGTGTATCTGACACCATGACAGCAAGCTCCCCCGACCCACCGAAAAAGAACAACGCCCCCGTAATCGGCGGCGCCGTCGCCGGATCCCTCATATTGCTTGGACTGATCGGTGCTGGTGCATTCTTCTTCTTCAGTAACCGTCGCGTCACTGCACCCAACACGCCATATCAAGGTCCAGATCAGGCAGTTGCAATGCCTCCGGCTCCAGCTCCGCCCCAAGCAACGTTCTCTCCACCGCCAGCATACGGTCAACCCCTTTCAGCACCCATACCAGGGTATGGAGACGGGAAGCGGGATCATGTGGCGGAATATAGGGTGCCGGAGATGACACATCACGAGGTTCATGGGCAATCGACCCCCCTGTCTGCGGCGCCGATGCCGGTGTATAACCAGAGTTTGCTGGGGGCAGTGGACCCAAATACGAATCGGAGGAGTGAGCTTTCTTGAGGGCGTCGGACTTGGATTTTGAATTTTACTGTGCGCCTCTTGTATTAGGAGCGCGGGGATAGCGTTCACTTCAGAAAGTCAGTAATGTGGCGCTCTTGATGCATTTCATTTGGCACGATACTAAGTGATCTGGATTTCTTAACCTTTTTTCTACTCTTCTCTTGTTACGCCGTTATTTCCGGCTTGTAATATGTAATATGAGGTGACTGCCTCTTTCCCTAGGTCAAATATTAGAGGTTGGTCGTGTACCATTCAGTCCAAGGATTAAGATGAGTTCGCTGAGACGATGTTGGAATGTAGCACATGAATAAATACGATTGAGTGTAACCGACTAGCCGAACTTGGAGTCCAGGATAAAGTTTCCCATAATTTTGTTCATGTGGACCTATAGTTCCTTTAGGAATAGCACCGGATCAGCTTGCTTTTCGTCTTCCTTCGGGACATGCACAGTTTCCTGGGTTGGCTAGGCTTTTTCCCCGTGCCCGTGTGCTGGCCCCAGGGACCCGTCATGCCCTTTGGTCTTCGATGCGTGGTCCTTCTCGATATCATCTGCTTCCATTTGTGTATCATCCTTTCCGACGTCAAGACATGCCAGGTATGTGTCCCACCTGACCTGGATGCAGAAAGCTGTTTCAGCTCCTCTGCGTACATCCAAGCACACTAGGTGTTCCCCCTTTTCATTGGCGACTTTGAGGACCACAAACCCGCTATGAAGCATGGTAGAGAGCGAGGTGGGCTTGTCGATGGCAGTGCCAGCATGGGCAGGTCGTGGGTGGCTACCTACCCGCGCTACCCGCTACCCGTGGGTGATGGGCGCTCATGGGTAGGAGCCTCAGACACCAATCTAAGCCTAATCAGGTGGGGCTTAACCCAATGGGGTAGTTTCGGTGCCAAGACAGTGTATTAAGGCAGTGAACACTAGTCGCCCGCCCATCCCTTTTATATGCCAGGTAACGTTGGCAAAAAGAGCTAAAATCTCTGCTGCACCTACTTTAAACGCTTCTTACTAAGACAGTGCTAATTCTATTGTCGCAGCACCTAAATCCTTATAAGCTACTAGGGATGTAGATCTATTTAACAGCAGAGGTGGCTAAGACTCTTCAGAATAGCCCTTTATATCTTCTTAATCCCCTCTATAAGCTCTAAACCCAAGAGGATCTTCTCTCTAGCAGGTATTCTTATAACATATTAATAAAACTATTGTCGCATACAACTATCCGCCTATATATATCCTTCTGCTGTGCTAGCTAGAAGGTTAACCTTTTAGCAAACGCAACAACTATCTTTAGAGTAACATTATTAAAGATTATAAATGTATAGACTTATAGAATAGAGCAGGCGTTATTAAAATTAGCTAGCATGCAGGGGGCTTATTAGAGGATTGTGAGTATAAGATTACTAAAAGCGCAACGTTAAGTTTTAAGATGAACAACGCTCTAAAGGCCTTGTTTAGAGATTAATTTAGTACTAAGATAGTTAAGTAAAATTTTAGAGTAAACCCACTACTTTTAAACAACTTTGTAATAACTTTTAGACAACTCTTTTTACTATACAGCGCTAAGCTGTGTTTAGAGTAGATTGTTTCTAATTTAGCTAGGCAGATTTAATAGAGAACTCTAGATAAGCTTACCTGTTGCCTGTCAACTAGGCTCTAGTAGCCCATACTTTTATGCCATAAGTTACCCATGGGCGCCCATAACCTATAGTTATTCTACCCATAGGTAACATTCCCGCCCATGCTGGACACTGGTCAATGGAGAACCCGCTATTGTCACCTCTGAGTAAAAACATCCCGTTGTAAGGTCCTCAGGTAATCAGGATATATCTTCGCGCTTCTTGTATCAGCCCTGCTATAATGATCTGGGGCTTGATGCTCGTTACATAACTGAGGTCCTTTACGCTTCGGCATACAACTCTGTGACCAACGAAGTCGTGCCATGGCCGTTCTGAAACCTTCCCACTCTTGCAAAGGACCACAATAAAGCAGATAATGACTCATATAAAAGAGGTGGTTTAGAACAGATTGACTCCCTTGATGGATTCCCGCACAACAAACGGAATAGCCATGCCTCCAAGGATCATAAAGGCGGAGATGATGAAGATCGTCCAAACGAAGAAGGTGCAGTCCGCTGATATGCTGTCCTCTGATAAGGCCGCATTTATTTCAATTTAAGATAGGATAGTAGCTTGTTGTACATACTTGAACTATTTTACGTAGTAGACTTTAAGTGCAAGAACAACTCTGTTTTTTATCAAGTTAGCCTAGTGTTATATTAATTAGAGATTTTATCTAGTTTAGTAGTAGTGTACGTTGCCTAGGACTTGTATGAAATTTTTATATATATTTATACTAATATTAGTGTAGGTATAACTATAGCTTTTAAATATTTTAATAACTTTTTTATTAAAGTAATGTAACGATTCTCATGAATCGTTCCATCTCGGGTCGCCCGGAACCTATCCGAAGGGTCTCCGTATCGGCTCTGACCCTGGTTCAACCCTGACTTGACTCTGCCCAGCCCCCTGCTGTTACCCTTATTCCCTTATGTATTTAGTCGCACCTTGCCCTGTAGCTAGCTTAGTAGTTTTCTAATATCCTTTTGTACTAGGCCTATAGGTGTTAATGGCATTCCTAGGTTCAGAGTCCCCACGCACTCCTATATGCCTCTGAGTGGATTCCCTCCGCATTTAGACCTATTGTCTTGCCTGCGCTGTTACATTATATTAAAAAACTTACTTTTGCTAGTAACAGCCTTGTACAATATTGCACTAATTGTTTGTTTAACTACGTCTAAGCCTAAGACGCGTCTAATTTAGTTTAGGTTGCAATACTTACACACTGTTATATTAAACTATTTAGTTTATAGACTAGATCCTATTAACCTCTAGTTAACTAAAGCCTTTAGGTTTAGAACTTCCTATCCCTATGTAATTAGAATTGCCTTTAGAAAAGTTGTAAAGAATGCGCTAAGGTAGAAACTTAGAGACTACTAATAACCTATTAGGATTAGAGACAACTGCTAATGCCTAACTTTTAACCCCTAACTACTAACCACCACCCTGTTAACAGCTAAACCTGCGTCTGCGGGACCTAAAGCTAGACCCACCTGATTTAGAGTTGACCCCTAGCAGTATATCTATGCTTAATTATAAGCACAGCTTAAGCAGCTGATCTACTAAAACACTGCTAGGCAACCTTAACCCCTAACTACTAAATCACCCTTAATAATGCCTTAAATCACCCTTGCTACTCTAATAGCAAGAGACCTTTAAGGCACCCCTAACAACGCCTAAATGCTACTATACTAAACGCACGCCTAAGATTAATAACTGCACAGATAGCAATAAACAAAGGTCTTAATAATTAACAGGCTAGACATCTATACAGATCACTATTAGAACAGGCGCGCATGGCGTTGGGTATGGAGGACTAGAGTTGGCAACAATCAAGTCGACTTGATAACTTGACTTGATTAACTTAATTAATAGCTGTTAATTAAGTTAATCAGCTAGGCAAAATTTACTAAGTTAATTAAGCAAATTGTGCCTGCTTAATTAACTTAATTAACAGACTTAAATCCCTAGGATCTTAGGTTTAGTGGGGGATACAGGATCCTTTAGTGTGCGGGAGTAGTAAATATAGTATGAGGCAGCTCAGCTTTAAGGGACTTTAGAGTCGTGATAGTTGCCTAACTAGGCTTAGCGCCATATATCTGAAATTCCTCAACCCGCCCACCAACTTACCTGCCTCTACTACGTATACAAAGGCTGGCTAGACAACTGCCACCTTAGCTTTCAACGCTTGTGGGCAGAGTTTAAAGACGCCGCCTCTCCCGTCAGTACTCTAGAGCCTCCGCCGAAGAAGGCAGGTACAGGGCCAGCTGGGAGCCAGTCAGATTTTATGAGAGCTGCCCTACAAGGTGATGACGCCTGCCTAATTGCGCGCAAACAGGGACTCCTCTAGTACAGGTAACTTAATTATCCAGCGCTTAAACTTATCGCAGCGATAGGTTTAGAAGCGCCTTAGCTTAAAGCCTACAAAGTTAGCAAAAAGTCCACGTAGTGACGCCATCTCTCCTAAAGACCTGGAGACCATCTATAAGATATACAGCAGTTAATTTACTATGTAATCTATTAATTAAGTTAATTAAGTTAATTAAGTTAAGCCTTATTTATGCTATTAAGTTAATTAAGTTAATTAAAACGTGCTAGATCCGTTAATTAATCAAGCAATTCACCCCGACTTGATTGACTTGATTGTTGCCAACTCTGTGGAGGACACTGCTAGCAGTGCGAAGGAATACTTAGTAAGGACACCTAGCTAAATTAGACTAGTTTTGTTTTAAGAATGCAGAGAACATAACAGCAATACTTTATACTATAACTACTACTAATAGGGACTATTAGTCTACAGAGGGGGGGGTAGTGTAACAATTCTTATGAATTGTTCTATCTTAGGTCGCCCGGAACCTATCCGAAGGGTCTCTGTATCGGCTCTGACCCTGGTTTAACCCTAACTTAACTCTGCCTAGCCCCCTGCTGTTACCCCTATTCTCTTATGTATTTAGTTGCACCTTGCCCTGTAGCTAGCTTAGTAGTTTTCTGATATCCTTTTGTACTAGGCCTATAGGTGTCAATGGCATTCCCAGGTTCAGAGTCCCCACGCACTCCCATATGCCTCTGAGTGGATTCCCTCCGCATTCGGACCCATTGTCTTGCCTGCGCCGTTACAAGTAAGTTATAACACATTAAAAGGTAAATAAAGTTATTTTATGCTATAAAGTATAAAAGAAATATTACATTTAACATAAAAAAAGCTTTTATAGTTATAAAAAAGGCAAATTTAAGTTAGCTATTAAACAATAAGTTAAATATAAATAAAATAGGCTAGAATAGCATAAGATTAGCTACTACATAATAAATTTAACAACACTATAGCTACTACTACTAGTAGAGTTACTAAGTTAAAACTTATACTATTTATAAAGTAGATATTATAGATTATATTTTTTAAATTAATTAATGTAGATGTTGTAGAGTAAAATATAATTTAAATGTAAAATGTTGTTAAAGTAGACTTGTTACTTGTGTAGCCTACTTGCTTGTAAAATACATTCAGGTACACTATAAGCAAGTTGCTTACACACCTAAGTTGCTAACTTTTACTAAAACTCTACTAAACTACTCTTTCTATACTAATGCATTTCTAATAACACTACTTAAACATGCTAGAAAAATGTTAGATATAGCTTATACTCTAAGCTTTTATATAGAATGTAACACTTTTAAAGTAATATACTATAGCTATGTATAAAGCTTTTTAAAACATAATAAATAACTAATATATTAAATTACTTTTATAAGCTAATTTTATAGCTAATTTATAAAAGCTTAATAATAATAAAAAGTAGGTAATTATTAAGCATATACTTAAGCTTTATATGTAAGAATTTTCTTTTTAGCTAGTAGCTATAGCTAATATAGCTAATTGTTTACACGCTAAGTATAATCTAAGCTATATTAGCATAAACTAGCTTAGTATATTTATAAAGTGTTATCTAAAGCTTAAAGTAAAGTTAAGTATAACTATAACTATAAAAAAGCTTTTTATAAAGATCTTAAAGTAATTTAAAGCTAGTTTAGCCTTATAAAAAATATTAAAGCTAAGTATAGCATTAAGAATGATAATATATATAATTACTTACTTTTTATTATTACTTAGCCTTTATAAGTTAGCTATAAAATTAGCTTATAAAAGTTATTTAGTATATTAGTTATTTATTATTTTTAAAAAACTTTATACATAGCTATAGAATGTTATTTTAAAAGTATTATATTTTATTCAAAAGCTTAAAGTATAAGCTATATTTAATATTCTTTTAGCACATCTAAGCAGTGTTAATGTACTTTACAGGCAAGTTACTTACACACCTAAGTTGCTTACTTTTACTAAGACTTTACTAAACTACTTTTTCTACACTAATATATTCTTAATAACACTACTTAGACATACTAAAAGAATGTTAGATATAGCTTACACTTTAAGCTTTTAAATAAAATATAAAACTTTTAAAGAAACATGCTGCAGCTATATATAAAGTTTTTTAAAAAATAATAAATAACTATAGCACTAAATAACTATAGCACTAAATAACTATAGCACTAAATAACTATAGCACTAAATAACTATAGCACTAAATAACTTTTATAAGCTAATTTTATAGCTAACTTATAAAGGCTAAGTAATAATAAAAAGAAAGTAATTATTAAGACTATACTTAAGCTATATACATAAATTTTTTTTAAATAGCATTTATAGCTAATATAGCTAATTCTTTATATGCTAAGTGTAATCTAGGCTATATTAGCATAAACTAGCTTAGTACATTTAAAAAGCATTATTTAATGCTTAAAGTAACATTTAAGCATAGTATAACTATAAAAGAGCTTTTTATAAAAGTCTTAAAGTAATTTAAAGTAAGTTTAGCCTTATAAAAAAATATTAAAGCTAAGTATAGCATTTAAAATAATAACATGTATAACTTTAGTAAAATAAGCTTTATTATAAGCTAAATATTTATTAACTATACTTACACTTAAAACTTTACTTTAAGCTTTAAATAACACTTTATAAACATACTAAGCTAGTTTATGCTAATATAGCCTAGATTACACTTAGCATGTAAAGAATTAGCTATATTAGCTATAAATGCTATCTAAAAGAAAAATCCTTATATATATAGCTTAAGTATAGTCTTAATAATTACTTTCTTTTTATTATTACTTAGCCTTTATAAGTTAGCTATAGAATTAGCTTATAAAAGTTATCTAGTGCTATAGCTATTTATTATTTTTTAAAAGACTTTATACATAGCTGCAGCATGTTTCTTTAAAAGTTTTATATTTTATTTAAAAGCTTAAAGTGTAAGCTATATCTAATGTTCTTCTAGCACATCTAAGTAGTGCTATTAGGAATGCATTAGTGTAAAAAAAGGTAGTTTAGTAGGGTCTTAGCAAAAGTAAGCAGCTTAGGTGTGTAAGCAACTTGCCTATAAAGTACGTTATTAAAGATGTATTAGTATAGAAAAGTAGTTTAGTAAGGTCTTAGTAAAAGTAAGCAACTTACCTATACAGTATGTTAAGTTATAAAGTAGATATTTTTAATTAGATTTTTGTTATTCTTTAATTAATAAATATAGGTATTAAAGAGTAAACTGTTTGCTTGTGTAGACTAATTACTAATATAGTACATATAGCTATGTACTAAAGCTAATATACTATTACCATAGAAGTGTTTAAGGAGTAAGAAGTAGGCGGCATTAAGTAGCTAAAGTAGGTGTAATAAATAAAGAAGTATTACACATTCTAGCAAGCCACAATTAGGAGGTCGCAACAGGACAAGAATAAGATAGACGCTGTTAGCTAGAGTGGTGTGAAGTATTAAAGAGGAGATTGCTAAGCTATTTTTAGCAAGGTTTTGTTATTCGTGCATGCTCGAAGTGACTGTAAGCTAACAAACCCAGAGAAAGCCAAATAGTCGCGCCACAACACCAATTGCCGGGCCTAGCGGAGCCAGAATAGCTTGAGTTGAGCGCGAAAATGCAATATAGGGGGCTATACCCCAAACACCCTGTTCCACATACTTTTGTGTCGCTAGCATCTAGTGCAGCGTATCTTCCGCGAAGAGCTCTAAGTAGATGCATGCTCAAGTACCTCGTAAGTTTGTGAACTTTCAGGTAATACAAAACCTCTTTGGTTAGAAGGACATACCTTATGCCACCCCCAAGGCATGGCCCAGAATTACCTCTCAACACGACATCACGAAAGCTCCCGTTGTCCACTCAGGAAGCCGCTCTACAACCTCAGCATCAAGAGAACTCAAAAGCATCGCACTCTACGTGCAATCATGATCCTGTCAAAATTCCCGTCTACACCTCCAGCTGTAGCGTCATTCACAACGGCTATACCAACCTTGTCAACGTCACCAAAGACATCCCGCTGCTTCAAGCCTGATAGTCGCAAGGTAGTGCCAAGGAGAGGAGGGGGGGTTTAGCAGAGAATAGCATAGCAAGTAGATGGTGAATTGTGGGAAAGGAAGGATTCATTGTAGGAAGGATTGTAGCTGCTGGAAGGATGGGGAAGTGACCCGGGACTGTGAAGGCCGCGCGGGATAGTACCTAAGTAAATGGAGAAGGAGGCAAATGTACATCTAGAGAAGGCTGCAAACGAATGGTGAGGGAGAATATCATTCTATGAAAGACGCTGGGGTGGCACAGAAAGGGAATGTGATGTTCGCAAAACAGAAAGGTAGGAACAGAGACGATAGTACGGAGTAGCAAATCGACGGGGAGCGGGGACAGAATAGCAAGGGGTGCAGGGTAATCCACAACCGAGAAATTCAGTGCGTGCGAAAAACATGGGCAATTTCTAGTCGATAGATTGCGTTAGAGAATGTCACTACACAAGGCACAGCCGTGGGCAGTGTTGGGCCAATGCCATCCACCCTAGTACGGAACGTTGGCCCCGTGTGGCCGCCATTTCGCTTCACAGCCCTACGTGCCTTCACTCTACTGCCCCTCATTCACGAGCTGCATCCTTCACCTTCATCTCTAATTCCCTCTCTTCCGTTCTTGAACGTCCTTGTAAATCGACGACATGACACAATTGGGCATAACGACCATCGTGGCTGCCGCTGTGGCCGCCTTCATCCTCTTTGTCGTGGCGTTAATTTCCAATCGACGAGAAGTGTGGAAGCTGCAAACAGCTAAGGCAGTGAGTTGAGCCCGCCACTCGAATACTCTCACGATTAATATGTTTCGCTGATGATATTGAGCCCATGCCAAAATTTCACCCGCTATTTGGTCATTTCGTCGCGCTCAAAGAATGCATCCAGGCTCTGCCACGAAATACGACTATGCACGTCGTAGTGCGGCGTATGGCGAAACAGTTCCCGAATGGCGTCTTCTATCTCAACTTGTGGCCGTTCAGCAGGACCCTTATGGTTGTTACCAATCCATTCATGGCGTCCCAGGTCGAGGTTGCTTTCCTCGACAAACCTGCCGCTATGTGTGGTACCTTGGAGATCATCAATGGAGGGCCATCGTTAATGACGATGCACGGGAGTGCATGGAAGAAGTGGCGGGGCCTCTTTAATCCCGGCTTTGCTGCTGGCTACATGATAGGGCTTGCCCCAGCCATTGCAGACGAAGTGGCCGTCTTTTGCAAGCTGCTGCGCCGGCGCGCTAGCGAAGAGAAGATGTTTCAACTAGAAGAATATGCATTGCGACTCACATTCGACATCATTGGTCGCGTGACCCTGTGAGCTCTCACGCAGCAGCGCTCCGAGTACGAAGCGTTTACTAACATCTGCCTCAGCGATGCTCGTCTCCATTATCAGACACAGGGGAGTGCTCTTGCAGACTGCCTCCGGAGACAAGTCTACTGGACTCCGTTTGGAACTACCTTCAATCCATTTCGCCGCTACCTCAGCCCTCGACCCCTGGTCCAGAAGTACAACAGCTACCGTATGAATCAATATCTTGGCCTAGAGATCGACAAGCGATTTAAAGAACTAACACTGTCCCGTTCAAGCTCTCCGAAAGGATCGCCGTCTCGGTCTAGATCTATCATCTCGTTGGCCATGGACAAGTACTTGGAGGACGTGGGGGATACTGGAGAGCTGTCAGGGAACACCTTCAAGGAACTTGCCAAGCCTCAACTCCGTATGTTCCTCTATGCTGGCCACGACACGACAAGCAGCACGCTCCTGTACTGCCTCTTCTTGCTTTCTGGCCATCCTGAAGTCTTGTCCAAGGTTCGCGCTGAACATGACCGGGTGTTCGGTTCTGACTTCTCCATCAATCACATTAATGAGGTAATCCACACCGATCCCACGCTTCTAAACCAAATACCATACACATTGGCAGTTATCAAGGAGGTCCTCCGCATCTTCCCTCCCGCAGCAAGTCTACGTGAAGGGTGTCCAGATCTCAGCCTTGTGGACGAACAAGGCCATCAGTATCCTACTCAGGGATGTCATATCTGGGTGCTCAGTCTGGTTATGCATAACAGCCCTGATGTCTTCGTAAGGCCAGAGGAATTCATCCCAGAACGATGGCTAGTCGGCCCTGAAGACCCTCTCCACCCCAAGAAAGCCTCTTGGAGGGCATTCGAATGGGGCCCGCGCAACTGCATCGGTCAGACACTTGCGCAACTTGAACTCAAAGTTGCACTCGTCATGACTTCTAGAACGTTTGATATCACTCCCGCATACGACGAGTGGGACAGACTGCATCCAAGGAAGGGCATCAAATCTGTTGACGGAAACAGAGTATATCAGGCTGAAATGGGTGGCGGTGGGGCCCACCCAGTGGATGGGTTTCCAGTCAGGGTTACCATGAGAGACTAAGAATATTCTTTTCCTTTCTATTACCAGGGTACACGTTGAAGTGTCTGTTCTGGGACAATAACCCGGCAGGACGCAACGTGCAATAACGGTAGTGGACTCTTAGTTGAGTAAGAATATCCCAATCTAAGGGGAAAGGGAATCAATCGGCCAAGGAACGACCAATTTTGTGCATAGTGAGGTACCTCCTCTCATCATTTGTCACGTCGACCGCCTTTTCTCCCACCCGCGCCCGAGCTTCCTGCGAAGTTTCATACTACCATAAGCAGCTTACGGCCCAAGATTTCTAAGGTGCTAGTCGGGCGTTATAAATTCAACCGATGCGTGCGGCAGCGAATCTCCATAGCCGAGCAACACCAGTAGGCTAGCCATCAGCCTTATGTGCATTCGGGCGCAGATGCATAGTCAGTAAATGCCCGTTCTTACGGGTAAATCCTTTGTAAATCCTTTCCTTACCGCTCAGCACTTAGATTTCAGTATTTCATCAACCTACTCCGACACCACTACCAATAATAATTCCACCTTTCACAACGGCGAAGATTGTGCGATAGGCGGTGATCTCGCGGATGAAGCAGCTAAGTTGTCGGACTGGGTTTGTGATTGTAAGGGGTAGATCGTTCGGTGCCGCTTCTGCCTCGCAGTTCACCCTGAGACAACGCCCAAGACCCCATTCCAGCCTTCTTGATGACCAAGACTGGATAACTGGTGATAACTCCGGGACCGGTGACTATATGAAAGAAGTGAGGTCAGTCTCAACACGTCTCTCGGGTAACTATATATTGAAGGAGCGAAAAGACACTGATCTCAACAAGAAAACGCGCTAGTACTACAAGAGTGATTACTGCCGCGCTGACTCAAATTGAGGTGAAACACTACGTCATGTGACGTAGCTTCACCTGCTCCAATCGTCACGTGCGACATCTTAGAGCATCATCGCCTGATCCCAAAATTTAAATATACGGCGCTAGGCAACCGCCGGTTATGAATATATCAGTTAGCTCAATTTGCTAATTCGTACATACGGATATAGTGGATTGAGTTAGTAGTTACGGCTACGGAGCGTAACTGTAACGTTCAGATTAATCTGCATAAGGGCGTTTGGTGAAAAGCTACGCTTCAACTTGGGGAGTAATGGAGGCAATAGCCTCAAGGGAGGCTTTATTTTGCTCCTGATGACGTGAGCAAGCTCATTCAGCCCACAGCGAACAGATTTCCATCCTTGCCAGTTCTTTTGTAACTGAAGGTTCTTAATGATGGTCTCACTAAGCCAATTGCTCTCAAACGTAACAGCCCTCCGTCGTCTGCGGCAAATGGAGAGGTGGTGTAAGCATCAGGGCTTCCAACGGGCCGTACTACGGTCCGTACGAAGTGAACCGTAACGGTCACGTGTTCAGTACGAACGTGCCCAGTTCGTGAGCCGTACCGTACGTTTAATGATGCCCTAGGTACAGTACGTAGTACGGATTTTATTACCCTTTTAGGAAGTTTGTATAGGGGTTCTGGAGGGGTAGGAGGGCTCTAGCGAGCAGGAGGCCTGCAGGGAGCGTTTAGGGGGGCTTCTAGGGCTCTAATTGTAAGGCCAGGATGGCGCTTACGTGTAAGGCCGAGATGGCGCTTACGTGCGACAGGTATATATACTATTCTGCACCCGAAAATCAACGTTGGTTGATTATTCGCACCTTTTTGGTTGTATTGGCGTAGTGGTACAGAGCTCCGTCCTTACACTAATTAGCTAAAAGTTTTGTAAGGACGCTTAAATCTCTTTCTAAGGGTTTTAATCTATCTATCTGCAGTCTGTTGTCTTAAAAACGCCTATTATAGACTATTTTCTATTACAGAGTTATCTATCTACGCCTCTTGCCGCCTTACAGGCCTTATCTAGTCCTATCTGCTCTTGTTACTAAGGAGAACTAGTTATTTTAGTTATTTTATAGTTAATTAGACCTTAATCTTACGTCTTTAGAGACCTATAGTCTTAGCTGTTTTAACTAGAGTACAGTGTACTTTAATTAAATTGTACTACTTGTACAGATCACGTGAGCTGTAACAGTTACAATACGTACACCTACCTCTCCTCCTCCCTGTTGTACGAACGTACACAAAATCTCACCCGTACAGGCCTCAAAATCGCCCAATCGTACAGTACTGCGCCTCGTCGGAAGCCCCGGTAAGCACGCAGCTATGTAAGAAGCTGATGAAGTGAAGTGTATTGTGTTAAGTCTAAGTGCTCTGTTGAAGAGTATTTATTTACATCTACGATGGCAGGGGCAGTGCCATAGCAATGGCTAAGGGGCTATGTCGAAGGTAGTAGGAGCTATAGCGAAGGTAGAGGGGTCGTCGAGGCACAGGGAAGGAAGGTTTCTGCACCAGGAATGCGACATGCTCCACTGAAAGCTCTCCCGCAATCGCAGCTGGTACGAAATATGAATAGGAAATCGAGGGGTATCTTGATGGGGGTTAAATAGCTATAACAACCCACTTAAAGCTACTAAATGAGAGGAGATTAAGCAGCGGGTTATTCTCCTTAGCTTAGCTGAAGTCTTCTAGACCCCACTCAATTGGAAACACTACGCCGGTGTTAAGCTGAGAGTTCTCTAGATAAATCTTTGGTGAGGCCTCAGTACTAGCTCCGGGAGTGCCTTCTCAAGGGAGGTTCCTGCAGGAATGGGCCATGTCTGGCTTATCGATATCGTAGTTGGCCTCAGGCCTTCTTCATGAGCAGACAGTGTCTCGAAACAACAAGTCAGTGTTTCAGAGGTCGGCATCTAGTAACTCTCATACCCACGACGATGAACTCCGAGTGTCCTTCATATCTTTAATCAGAAAATGAAAGGCCCTTGCGGCAACAAGCCGCGTTATGGTGCCCAAGAACAACAAATCAGCCTTCACCATCCAGAATCCAGCATTTTCTCATACGCACAACAACGGACTCAGAAAGTCTTTGCATTCTAGTCATTGGCGAAGACATTGACTCGGGGGACTTGGGACAAGAATAGGGACATTATGGAATGAGCGGGAAGGCTTACCTCAGGCCAAAGCCGTTGATCATATTGAAGTATGAAGTTTTAAAGTAATGGTATTGGTTGATAGAGAAGAGCTAAAGGAGCAAACTATATACTGAGGGCGCTAGTGGCGCGCTGGCGGCACTTGTCGTCTATTAATAGTAAACAAAACAATAAGGGGATTGTATCTTCCAATAGATCACGCTTAGAGCATCAGCCTAGTGCCCCTATCAGGAACCGCTCGTCATGGGAAGGGCTCAGTGAAGTCGTGAAAATATTAATCGCGAACAGACGTTTGTGCTCTCACACGAGGAGATAGCTATTTAAGATCCACATCACTATTGCTCTGCTTGTCGAATTGATTCTTGCGAAAGATAAGTCTGGCCGAACCCTCCCGCAAAAGCAACCAAACACCATCTTCCCTTGCGCCAGCCTGAAGATGCGCGGCGAGGCACGAGCGTGTACATTGTACTTCTCCCCTCTCCGGACTGGTCTGTGCTCGCTGCGCACGGCACTTCGATCCTAAGTCAGAGCCACCAACGAAGCGCTGGGTTTCGTTTCATGGCGTAGGACCGGTGATGAAGTTTTAATTTGGAAGGAGAAAGATGGCAAAGGAGGCCGTATAAGGCCCAGTTAATCTGTCGCAAAAATACAGCATAATGCTAGGAATCATGCTCCACAACAAGTAAGCTATAAAATCCATCGAAGAGAGCGTGAAAGATATGCGAGCCATAGAAATATCCAAGTCCACTTCTGACAGGACATCAGGCCGGTCGCAGACCTTGAATTCAAGCGGGAATACGACATGGTCACAGGCAGAGCCACAGGCAAATCAAAAATTGCGGATACACCGGATTTACTAGACAAGGATACTGTTTGCCTCGACCCCAGATTTTAGTGGCGAATTATGCGATACGTTCTTGAAGGGGAGCCTCAAGCCCCCACTTGTGTTTGAAGACCGTGCCTTGGTAGCTCGGAGAGTCCGGATGCCTACGGACCAGGGTTTGTTGTTTCGAGATTTGCGAAGACATGTCCTTAAATCGGCCTGGCTTGCCTTGATGTTCCATGGTGTGGGTGTGGGTGCCACAAGGACCGCATTGATTCCTCGAAAGAACGGGGTCCGATTGTGAGGGCGGGGGGGCCACCTTACCCCGCCTCCGCATCCGCATGTCGTCCGAGATCGCGCATCTGTCTTACAATAGGCTTCACAGCTTCCTTTGAGCCGCTCGACACAATCAGGAACCTCCTCGGCCTTGGCTCCCATAACCCCAAGGTCCGGAACTCGAACCGCGTGCGCATGGCGCAAGTCGGTTAGCCTGATGTTCCCCGCGAGAGCTCTCACCAACAACTTCCTAAGCTCCACCTTTTAGACCGTCGTATCAACTCGGTCTCCCGTGTCAGTGTGATGTTATCCACTGGCCTAACACCTAACAGCGGCATTGCAACCCGGGAGACACCATCCGATGATGAAGGATTCCTGGGTGCCTCGTAGAAGGTGGCCTTTTGAGCCCCAACCCCGCAGTCGCCACGCCAGACCCTCAGCGATACAAGGACCCCTGGGTTGCCCTCCTGTACAGAATTCACCGGAATCCAAACCGATCATAATATCGAAATCGAAGACAACGACCACGAATCATGGCCATCGCCACGACCCAAAAAGCTGCCGTCAAAACTGGTGAGGGCGATACTGCAAAGGTCGAGGTCAAGTCCATTGAAGTCCCACAGCCAGCGCCCGATCAAATTCTCGTCAAAATTAACTACAGCGGCCTCTGTGCCTCTGATAAGTCCCTCCTGCATGACGAATGGGCTTTCTCAGGTGTGTCAATGCAGCCTCAAACGAAGGGCATCGCAGGCCACGAAGGTGCCGGTGTAGTCGTGGCCGTTGGATCTGACGTCAGGGATCTCTGGAAAGAAGGCGACCGAGCGGGCATCAAGTGGATTGCTAGTGTGTGCCGTAAGTGCGAGTTTTGCACCAACGGGGTCGACGAGTGCCATTGTCCGAAGCAGCTGAACAGTGGGTTCAGCATTGCGGGCACGTTTCAAGAATATGCGCTTACGGATGGGCGGTATGCGACTCGTTTGCCAGATGGCGTCAAGGACGAGGAAGCTGGACCGATTATGTGCGGCGGTGTGACGGCGTATGTAGCGTGCAAACGGAGCGCCGTGAAGCCCGGACAGTGGATTGTGTTGCCGGGTGCCGGTGGTGGTAAGTCATAAGCCCCCCGCGCAGGTGAAGCTGTGGAAAAGTACTGACCGGTTTTTGGACAGGACTCGGTCATCTAGCGGTGCAATATGCCAAAGCCATGGGCATGCGTGTCATAGCCGTGGACGGTGGTGACGCGAAACGAGACCTTTGCTTAAAGCTTGGAGCAGAGAAATTCATTGATTTCACCACCACCAAAGACATTCCTGCCGAAGTGACGAAAATCACAACATACGGTGCTCATGGTGTCGTTGTGACCGCAGCCACCAAGGCTGGCTATGAGATAGCGCCTAGCTTCCTTCGACCTGGAGGAACTATGGTCTGCGTAGGTTTACCGAAAGATGGCTCGATCATCGCGGGTGCGCCGCCGATCGTAATGTGTTTGAGAAAGTTGAACGTGGTGGGCAGTGTTGTTGGAACATTGAAGGACGTCGAAGAGGTCAGTTTAGAGTTGAGATCCCTGATGGAAGCAAGGTGACTAATCATACACACGTTTAGGCTCTCGACTTCACCGCTCGCGGTCTCGTGCGTCCGATATTAACGCATGGTGGACTGGAAGACATCAACAGGTTGTGCGAAGAAATGAATGCTGGAAAGCTTGCAGGGCGGGCTGTAATTAAGATTGCGGCGTAAAGAGCCCTGGTGTGATCTTGAACTATAAGAACTTTCCATGCTTTCGCTTCCAGTTGACTTTTTTACGGCGTGACCTCGAACAATCTACCCCGGGTGAGTTTGAACGACGGAATTCCAGGCGCTAGAACCGGCCGTCGCAGTCCATCTCCGCGCGCCCGAACCAGCTATCCGATGTCCTCTCGTTCAATTAGCCCTCGGGTCGCTCTCCTCTTGGCCCAGAAAGCAACGATGCTAACTTGGCACCCGACGATTGAAAGAATTGCGACGAACTGTGATAGGTTATTTGAATCAAGAGCAAGCGACTATTACTCTCTTACCCGTGGAACTACCTCGAACGGCGCTAAATAAACGTCTGAACTTGTTCCCCATGACGACGGCATGGAGACATTGTGCGCTGGCAATAAATGGGTTATATGATAACTTCTCGTCATGATAATGCGAAACCTGCCAGGTAGCGTCTGAACATCCCTCGATGTCCTGCCTTTATGATCAAGGAGTCAGAACGACTTTCGCGGCAATATGACCTTTTCGCTGTCGCTCCGGCCAGGCTAGCCTCGAGGCTTTTTTTATGTCTTTTCTCGAACTAGGATCCTGTGTGGACTCGAGATGACTATAGCACGACCTCAGCACTGATTGCAGTGATGACGCCGCCCTACATAGATGGCACAACAGCAGGCCTGAATTTGCAAATGCCACAGATGGGACCCTCCACCTATCCCACTCAGTCCACTACGTTCCCAAGACACTCTCGGGCCTTCAGCAACTCTCGTTAACTTTGAACTAATTACCTTCTACACCTGCTTTCGCAATATCATGGGCAAGGTGAGATACATGGATCCCCCTTACTTATTCTCATGGAAGTCGCATCTAACGGCGGTTGCAGGATCGATAGTGTGCCCTTACTCGAGCGAAAAGCATTTTGTTTCAGTGATCAGACACAAGAGAAGAAGATCTAGAGTAGCAGAAGAAGAGTAAAGGAGCAAGCGACTCAAAGGATTACCCCTAACGATAGTGAGAATAGTTTCGCTCACGGCAGTCCGGGAATACGGTTCCTTCTCATGAAAACTTCCAAGCCTCGTCGTGGACAAGTCAGCGTGGAGATACTTCTCAAGTTTCGGGCAATGGAGTATATACACATCAACCCTGCTTGTCACCAAAACGTCGCCAATCATGCCCAAACATGACATGACATGTTCGTTGACCCGTACTTTGATATTATTCCTCAACAACATATTGGCCACCAGACCATCTCCACCAATATACACGATGGTAGGACGACGATATACGCTGACGTCGAGCGTGCGACGGAAATCCGGGGAAAGATCCTAGCCAACCCTGCGCACATGCGCTCGGCTACGAGTATCCCGTGTGAAATATTCCGAACACCCACTATATTTATATTAATCCGAATGTCCAACCCGGTACTGAGTGAACCACCAATGTGAAAGGATTTTCCGTCCACAACGGCTATATCTTAAGTCAAACTAGGCAAAATAATATCGAAATAATAACAAAACATCAGCTTCACCAACCACCTGCCAACCAGATGCCATCTTGTACGGTAAGGAAACTCAATTGAAGCCTCGGCGAACTGGATTACATTCCGCAAAATACCTAGTGGCACCTTCGCACTCAAAAGAAACCAAGATATTCCGTGACATGGGAGATTAATCGCACCGTATGACCTGATATTTGGGAGGTTAGCTCACCATGTTCCGTGTCTCATGAGGCTAGCAGTCTCCTTTTACTATGATGCGTCCAAGAGGCTCTCTAACTCGGCGGATTTATGCAAGGACGGTAAGTAGCATTCTCGGATTCGTAACTGGAAGATTTGGTAGCGAAAATGCAAGTGATATAAGAACCGCTCTTCTCGACCCCGAGTCTCCCCATTTCTGCGCGAAGAACACCTCACACAATTTACCCTTTCGTGTTTTTACTTTTGCCTATTCACACCATGCACTCTCTCATCTCCGCTGTGGCTCTAGCAGGGTGTGTTTCTCTGCTCCCATTCGCTACCGCACACGGCTTTGTCCGAGGAGTCACGGACAAAGGAGTATGGACCGCTGGTGCTGATCCTGTCTGGTATTACTACCCAGCTGGGACTGCACCTGTAACAGCGGGGTGGGATGCGCTTAACCAGGACAACGGTTTCGTAGCCCCAGATTCGTATGGAACCTCCAATATCGCCTGCCACAGGAGCGCCACTGCCGGGAAAGCATATGTCAACGTCAATGCTGGCGATACTATTACATTTTACTGGAACACGTGGCCGGATAGCCACAAGGGCCCAATAATCAATTACATCGCGCCTTGTAATGGTATGGTAGTAACTCTGGTCTTGTTTCTTGATCATGGCCATCGAGAGCTGATTTTCCAGGTGAATGTACAACCGCATCCGCAGGAGACCTGAAATGGACCAAGATATCCCAAGGCGGTTTCATCTCCGGGAGTGCTCCAGGCACGTGGGTTACTGATGTGATGATGCAAAACAACTTCACCTCCACCACTGTAATTCCTCCCAAGCTGAAGGCTGGTAACTATGTCATTCGACACGAGATCATCGCCCTGCATGGAGCCCAGAATGCCAACGGTGCGCAAAATTATCCCCAGTGCTTGAATTTGAAGGTCGGTGGCAGTGGCAGCGTGGCACCTCCGACGGGTACTGCGGGGACAGCCTTGTATAGGAGCACGGATGTGGGGATTGTGTTTAATTTGTATACGAGCTTTTCGAGCTATCCCATCCCAGGTCCAGCTCTTTGGACGGGGGCGAATTGATTGGGAATGTCTTAAGGCACACGCCCTACATGGTAGATAACTTGTTGAATCGTGCACTGAAGATATTACTCCTACTTGAATGCTATGGGTAGAGCTGTGGAGCTTTTTGGGAGCGCACAGATTATTACGGACTGAGTTGAAGGAACAGCTCAGCTATATACGGTAGGTACGATACAATAGAGCATTGGAGCGCCAAGGATCAGGTCGTGAAAGTAAAACTAGGGCTGAGACAGGAATAGCGTCAATGTGACTTTCACAGGACGCGGCATCATACGAAAGCGAGCAGGTGAAGGAGGTTAGAGAGTTCCGTAATCACAATCGAAAATGAGATCATTTGGCGCAGGTGATATTGAACATCTTTGGAAAAAAAAAAAAAAGTCTCCTGGAAGTCGTTGGTAATTGGTCCGCCCTGCCTCCGAGAGCCTGGCTCAATGGGCCTGATGTTGCGCCTGGATTATGACAAGCCGCTAGATCGCCTCCCAGCTCTTTACTTTCAAGACTTCCTCCTTTTCGTCTGTAAAGTCTTAGAGGCCTAATTCGCCGAGCCCACGAATTACTAATTGAGCAGGTCTAACTTCGTGGAACAGAGTAGATTCGACGATTATCCAAAAGAAACACCAATAGTACGGTATAAGTCTCTGCCACAAGGCGGAGAACGATAATTGGAGGTATAGAAGCTAAACTAAGTGAAGAACGTGGTAGCCGATAAGGAACTCTTGGGGAACGATGCTGATGTATACAAGCAGATTAACAAAACCACATTCATCGCGGAGGATCTTAGCTGCTACTCCATTTCGTGATGATACCGGAGATGGACCCTCCTTGACGGTGTCGCTATCCCGAACCCCTACTACTAGTGGAGAAAAGTAGACCCTCAGGCGCCAAATTGAGCTATGGCTGAGTCGAGCTTGGACGGCGGTACGGCTTGATTAAGTGGTCTCGGATTGGTGTCGCCTCCTGATGGAAGACTCTAGTACGCTAGCGTCTCGGGAGTCGACATTCGGAACGCTACTTATTCATGAGTTGTCCCCTCACTTAGTGGGTGGGACAGCTGCCGTAGGTGGACAAGACCCATAATACACCTTTTGAGGGGCGGTCCGCGGTGTCATCTCGATCCATGATGGTGGAGGGGAAATGGGTCAAACAGTGTCGTGGTGTGGCATGCCCAGTTCGTCCTCCGAGAGGTTGGGCCCATATCGATCCGTGAAAAGAACAGGAGGATCTATTCTGACGGCGCAATAGTGTAGCATACACAGCTCACTGTTGGGGGGGATATGGGTCCTTGGCTGCAAGTGAACTTTAGTTTTAAGACTGACGACTAGGGAGGGCGGTTCAGAATCCTGCATTCTCCCACTCCGTAATCTCTTCGCCGATTCCTCCACTGCTGGCGGTACCGCTGTCGCTCTTCCGCCACTCAAAATTCTCCCACTTCCACTACCCACACTACCTACTGACTCAGGTACGTAGGCGTTATCTCATATAAGATTACGTTGGCGGGAGAGAACGACTCCAATTAAGTTGTAGTACAGTAGAGGAGAACTTCAGCCAAGCCAGACCGACGACGCAAGCGATGGGAGGGGAAGTCGGATGGGTATGAGCTGTCGTCGAGACCTTCGCTGCGCGACGTCCTAAAAGCTGTGTTTCGGCACTTAGAGGGATCTAGGCCTCCAGGGAGTCGGCCTTGAGCGGTGCGATGGTAAAATAAAGAGATCTTGAGACACACGAGGAGTTGTGGCAGCTGGCTCAGGCGAGCTAAGCTAGCGTTACTCAAGCGCCTCGGCGAGAAGCTTACTTGTACATGGTTCCGTTTCTTCCTTCCTCCGACCGTGAATGGAATGTGGGTTTACCAGACGAGGGAATGAAATTTGTTGGAAGGCTATTGCTGTAGACTTTGGAGATACCGGTCAGTCTGTAGATGTAGCTAGCAAGGAGGCTGGCAAGAATCCACCAAGAGGAGGTCGCATGGCGATGATGTCATGCGGCGGGATAGGCGTTTGGACTATACCAGACCTACCAATGCTGATGAGAGTCTTAAGGACATTACCTTAAGTGCTTTCGACAAGTCAACACACTGATAGATCTCAATCACCATACCCCGGATCTAAGGCAGCCGTACCGAAGAGCCTGGGAGTTAATTTACTCAGGGGTAGGGACTTCGCCATTCTTCGGTCTTTTGAATCGAGACTTCGATGGCGGTGGCCATGGATGAGCCATGTACATGAACTCGGTTTCCATTTCGAACCAACCAAGTCTTCGAGAATACAGCAAGGTCCAATTAGGGTAGTCGCCGCTCCTAATCGTTCACTGTAGTTTGCAGTGTAGGAGATCCCGGTCCGATCATCTTCCCATGGCTCAGGTCGTGAGCTGGAACGATTCAATGTTCCAAACTTCTTGAACCAAATCAGTAGCAGTAATTCTCTTTCGGCGCCTTTCTTCGAGCATTCGCGTTACCAGGGCGTAACGAGGTGGAATCTCGATGGCCTTAATGTGGCGGATCCAAGAGGACATCTCTTCTCGTACCCTCTCATCCTCAGCAAGACGATATATTGCCCATCCCATTTCCTCTGGAAGCGAAATCAAGGCCAAGACAAACAGCATTGTGATCCCAAATGCCCAAATATCGCCGGGGTGCCCACGGATACCTCCGGTGACGTATTCGGGAGCGATGAAACGTGGAGTGCCGCCGCTATGGACAACACCTGTTCTGGTAGCTTGTCCAAAGTCGCACAGAATGGCTTTCTTGCCGTTATCACCTAGAAGAATATTCTGGGGCTTGATGTCACAGTGCGAAATACCCTCCCCATGGATGTATTGAAGGGCACTGCTGATGTCGTGCCAGACTCGATACTGGACCTCCTGCGAGAGTGTTGACATTCCGGCTTCGTCAACGCCCTTGGCTAGATCGGGGCCTACATACTCAAGCTCGAGTCGTAGGTCGCGGGCATCGTAGTAGACGAGGCTGACTACGTGGGGATGCTGGAGCTTACTTAGGATGTCACACTCGTTTCTCCACTCCCTAGCGGTGCTCTCTGCGGATGGTCTTCGAGCAGTCTTCACGGCAGTCACGATGCCATCGCGCTTGCCCCTATGGACTATAGTGCGGACGGTTTCACCAACAGTTTCGTGCAAGACAGGAGCTTTTGGCCTAGATGGCGGATTCCACGTGAGTTCTGGTGGGCTTGGCAGTGTTATGTGTCGAGGAGCAGCAGATTTGCCAGCCGCCTTGCGTGGCGTGAGTTCGGGGGTCTTTGTATTGACTTCCGATTCGGGTCTTGGGTGGTGATAACCCTGGGCTCTTCCCCTTGAACTTGCTTTTCCTTTTGCCGTTAGCTTTTTATCGGCCCGGGAAGTAGATGCACGCGAGGCGCAGGAGGTATTTTCGGTGCTGAGCTTGGTTATTTGTCGTAGCCGCAGCGACCGGCGAGGAGAGGGTGCGGGATCGTGCAGTGAGGGTTCCACCAGAGCATTGAATTGCTCCATGCTTGATGGAAGCCGAACTTCAAATGCGAGTGCTTTGCTGATTTGCAGGCGCCAATTACCGCATGCAAGCCGGAAGTGGTCGCCCGGTAAAATTGTATGCATTATGTCCCGCGATTCTACAGACCAAGCGCGAAAGGAAGTGGAGCCAGAGACATTGTGCACCTCCACGTGATGGTTATCGGGGTCTGGGTAGATGATGGCGTGGTGCAGGTTGATATAGTCCTGGTCTTTCCCAAGCTCTTGAAGCCTCACATGGCTACTTGGATCCGATCCAATGACGAATCTGTGCGTATGTCGGTCCTGGTAGAGCGATATGGAAGACACATCGTGGGTATGTAGAGTTTGTGGAAGGGGTGACGCCAGTTGGGATGAGATTGCATTCCTGCGGTGGTGTTCGCGGACGGTAACAATAGCAGAGGCAGACAAGGGAATAAGGACGGCACGAACAAGGGGTTCCTCATTGTCCATAGTGATGGTACGGTGAAACCACGTGCAGTGAAGACAATCGTGCATCAGAACATGATTGTTCGCCAGGATGTGGGGTGCGGGGCCGTGTGGGGTGGTGTGGCTGTGGCTATGGCCTGCGTCCACATGGGTGCTTCCGCCGCCCGTAGCTAGTCGCTTGTTTGGTCAGGGCAGCAATGCTCGGCATGCAGCGAGACCTCACATTCGAATTCTCAAAGTACCTCAGCGGCCTCACTACCTCACCGTGACTTTCACCAACAACATCACCCCATCCCCCATCCCATCGCGAAACCACATTATCCATCAACCACGTCCGCTGCACTTGTCATGGCCAATGCAATCGCGGCACCTTATCGGCCCCCCAGCCCATCAGCCTCGCCGCCATCCTCGCCCACATCCTCGCCCACAGCCAACCTGAAGCAGTCCGCCGGCACACAACCGGCCACGGCCTTCGCCGACAAATGCGCATTATCTGATCACTACCTCGCCGAGTGGGAGGTGCGCTACAACCGGCGGTCGATTCCCCTCATGCCCAGCTGGGGTTTCGAGCGTCTCGTTGCCAGCGTGGTGGAGCAAATGGCGGCCGTGGGTGGCATTGAGGGCGTCGAGGCCGAAGTTGCGCGTCGCATGCAGCACGAAACTGACCGCCTAGAAGACGAGATGGATGGATCCAAGCTGGATCTCTTCCTTACCCCGCCGTCTGCGCTCCCAAGTGAACTACCGCCGCTGCTCTCCAACATTCGCGAAACCACGGTCCAGGGCCATGCGCAGTTTGTCATTACTGCTCTTTCCCTTCTTCGACGCTGCTTTAGCGACAGGGGACCTGCAACGCCGCCGAAGAAGCCGACCCGACCAAAGGCCGCGGCTAGACAAGCCAATGCTGCCCCGCGCACCACCAGGAAGAGGCGGAGCGACAGTCCTCCTACAATTCCTACCCTGCGGCGCAGCAGTCGAGTCGAAAAAAAGAAGAAACTCTCCAAGTGAGTAACAAGGTCGCAGAAACTTGCGTAACCCTAATGCGTTACCCAGATCGTCGCCTTGACAGAAGAATCAAAATCGAGCACCATCCTGCGCATTCAAGCGATCATCCACGAACCGAACGATCACGAATCACACTAGCAATGCCTTCTGGATTTATATTAGTTCAGAACCGGACACCTCGTGCAATAGTGCCCGTCGATAATTCACGCCGACCGCCGCTCCAGGCTATCATTCCTTCCGCATCTTAGTTCAGCATAGACGATGGAAACTCGTGGAAGATAACCCAGGAGGACACTAGCCTTGTAATGACCGCCCGGGACATATCACGTTTGGGGAAGGGCGACATATCGTTGCATGCTACAAATTGATGGGCGAGGAAAGCGAAAATCCGTTCCGTGGATTTTCTCCACTTGCGACCCTCACCATTCTCACCACATCTCCCACCACATTGCATCCACTACCTCTCCAACCAGCTCACCTGAGAAGGGTTCCCGTTATGTGAACATTTTATTAACGTAGGCATCGAAATGGGGGTCGTCACACCTACGGTCCATTACGAGGAAGTGTAACTCGTGCCATAGATGAATACATATACTGTTCTGCTCCTGTTCACGACCCATCTCACCAATGGTTCGTGCCTCTTCCTGTCTACATTCATTCTCATTCTTGTCTTCTTTTGAGTCGGTCTTCTCTCCGAGGTTGGCGGTTTCTCCGCGTATTGATTGGTCGGCGGCGATTCTGACTAAGCAGCCTACACATCAGAGTTGCTGGTTTTCCGCAAGCGTTTTCCGTTCAGGCGGCCTAGGTAGCGGTACCGTAGTTTCATTAAATATTAAAAAAAATTCCTGAACTAGCAGTGAACACATAAGTTAGCACGGGTACAGCAAGCAAGGTGCGGCCGTCGACTTGACCTTACGACAACCTGGAAATTCTTGTCAAACCAGGGCCGATTGAGATCACGTCAAGGAGAGAAAGCTATGTATTCTTAGTAAATGGTGGCAGTATGTTAGGGTGAGATAACCAAACCAATTCGCTTAAATCGAGTTAGGGCAAGAGCATAGCGTCCTCAGCAGCAGTTGCACAGACTAGTCCGTTCCGCAGCATGCAGTGCAGCAAACCATTGTGTAGCATCTTCCTTAATGCATTAGATGCTTTGCAATGGACCCTAGTTTTCCGGAGAAGGAGCCTACTCCGAACTCTCATTGAAACTCAGTTTGGAAGCCGCTTAGTCATCGCACCTAACCTCTACCTTGCTGTGAACTTCCACTCTTCCACATCATTTCGTTCGGCTGCTTGCACAAAATCGTATTTGGTATCGCTCAGAGAATCAGGAGATAAGGTAACATCACTCTATGAAAAGTGTTACAATACAATACCACCAGGCGCCAATTTCTATTCCTATAACTTATCTCGTGATCTGACGACCTCGTCACGAGGCTTTTGAAGTCCTGCCTTCCAAGATATCTACATGCAAGCTTACCTGGGCACGCGATGCTCATTTTGCCCACATTTCTATCGGGTATGGAGGGGTTGCCTATTTTCTTGCGGTGTTGCCTTACATTTGTGAATATCGAATAGCGAATAGCGGCACCCACCATCCGACTCTCGACATGGGACGCACGAGGCAAGGACACGAGCCAACGGCTGGACGAACATGTGTTCACAAGAATCCACAATCCTAATTATAGAGAATCTTTTTTTGTGCTCAGGGAATGGCCTCGCGAATCTTCATTCACGAGAATGAGATGATGGTCTTCATCGTATCGCCATGGCGCCAAGCACGAGTGGACACCATTTAGTTTGAATTGGTGCTATGCATCCTAATTATAATCACCTTTGAACTCTCGAACTGGGATATTTAATCCCGCTGATTGACCATGGCAACTCACCCCCCCAAAAGCCAGATCAACAACACATCACCTTTTTAACTTTACTTCCTTCAGACCTCAACTTCACTACTTCATCGATTCATATCAACAAAATGGTTTTCGCACCTCTCTTCCTCCTCTCACTTCTAGCTACCGCGTCCCCTCTCGACCGTCGCAGCTGCGCCATCGAGGTCCCATCCTACATCGGCTGGGCAGACTCCGATATGGTTGACTATAACTTTTTTCCCAAAGCTGGCAACACCGACATCCTCGCTAGCAAATACACCGGCCCACAGTGGACCCAATGGAGAGACACTCTCCTTGAATTCAACATCCCCCAAGGATCATGGGGCTGCCAGCTAGAGATGTACTTCGAAAAAGGCTTCGGCCTGGTTTTCAGAGATCATCCGTATGGCCCTGTGAAGACGGATGTATGGAACGTCGATGGAAATGTCCCTCGCAATCCGTTTAATTACACTCTGACCTGGAATACTGCGCCAAGTACGACGAGCTTGTTTGGGACCACAGGCGATATCGAGTTGCCGCCGCAGCCGACGCCTGGCTATTCGCAGGATGTCAAGAAGGTTATCAATTCGGCGCCTTGCAAGGAGAAGATGACGTATAGACTTAGGGTGCCAGCGGAGGTTACTAACGGAGGAGTACGCATGTACCAGACAAACGGACATCCGTTTGGTGGGTGGAGAATCGTGCATAATTGTTAGTTTTTGGAAGAGGTGGGGAGATTTGGTAGACCGGAAGATGGAAGTTTGATTTCGTTTCTTTGGGAGTGAAGGCAGGTGGATTTGATTGTGTTATTTAGCAGTTTCTTAACTATGTATTTGTTGTGTCTCTAGTATTTCTCTTACATTCGATCTCTAAATGCACTTTTCTTTAATTTTGATTCATTTCCCGCTAGTCTTTCCGGGAAATAGGGGACAGTTCCATTGCAGTGGATCAAAATATTCGTTCTCGTAGAAGATGCTTACACTATCCGTCTAAAATATCCTAACTCGCTAATTGCCATGCACGACATTTTGAAGCAATTATTTTCAAGAAAGAACAGCCAGAGATCTTCTTGATAGCCCATTCAAAAGCCATTTGGAGTTCTCACTGATACTGCAGCCTTAACTTCCGTGAGGCTCGTTCCTCCCTCCAGACATTGCCTGGTTGGCTCACCATAATTTTGACGTATGTATAGTTAACATAAGGGCCCTACATTCCCGATACATATCGTGATGCTAGTATTGCTATCCACGCCACCATTTAAGGCTCCATAGCGGAGGTCGTTTTAGTGGATGACACTTCAGTATGAGGAATTACGTCGCCACTACCTTCGGGTCGACTAGGTTCAATATAGGTTTCCGTCCAGTAGGCATCACTTCTTAAGATAGTGGCTGCAATGGAAAGCTTTCTCATTCCTCTTCTTCTAGGGCTCATTTGCTACAGAGTGATCTGCTATAGAGAAGGCGAGAGTCTGGAGTATTGTGCATGAGGCAAAGGCGTATTCATAAAGACACATCGCACAGTGGCATCTGCCTTTCCTCACTCATAAATTTATTCATTTTGGGTGCTAAACTGAATAAAAAGACGATCTAACAGGTGTATAAGATTGTATTGGAGAAGTTTTCATTTCTTTCCGTTCCGCTCCAGCTTACCATTCTTCAAGCTTGAAAGATACTCTTGTCGTTTTAAATATCCCTTACCTTTCCTATCTCATCCTCAGTCAAAGTTTGATTGAAAGCACTCATGTTACAATAAATAGGAGGAGGTGCAGGGCTTCGATTGGGGAGAAGGAAAGAAACAACAAACTTTTCAAAATAGTTTCGACGATGCCAAGGACAAGAAAATAAAAGATTCTGCATCCATGGCACAGAATTCTCACTCACTAGTACAAGCGTGACTAAATTTCCACCTGGTCATCCACCGAATCTACTATTCAATAAGGAGAGTGGTAGGTGTTACAATGGTCGGGAAGACAATTGCTTCACGGCAAATTGGAAGGAGATAAAAGTCGGTTTGTGAGAGCGCAATCCATGTCAGGGCGGGTACATCGAATGAATGCTCTGGATTTTGGCCGATGTAGGGGTTCCCTAGCATACATTACTGACCAACTGACTACTAGAGAGTTAAAACCACGACCTTCCTATAATCACAGCCCTAGATTCCTAAAAGTATTTTTTCAATAGCAGACAATACAGTTACTCGACTTTAAGAAGATTGCTGGTGACATCTTGTGCTGATTCAGTCAATGACTTCAAGGCACTCATGCACACCTGTCTTATGCCAGAAAAGTTACCGTCGCCCTCTGATTTGCATTTGGCCCCTGCCATTATCATACCCCTTCCTACTATCCTCACACCCTTAGCTACTATTCTTACAACCCCCATGATTGCAACTAGCGCCTTGCTAAGACTGCGTTCATGCAGTAATAGTTAAACTGTTAAAGTTTCTCTAGACCTTTAAAACTTTCCTACTCTTTACGTTTTAGTGTTACAAAGATACTTCTAACAACAATAAGTACTTTACTATAATATAAAATAATTAGTCTAAATTACGTTAGCTACTTAAAATTATCTATCTTAAGTAGCTTCTAAAGTTTATAGTTCTTAGTAAGATGTTATAGCAGTAGAAACGCAACTAACTTTAATAGTAACTATTATTATTAATCTTTAAGTTTTAACATTTAATAATTACAATAACGTACTTTACAGGCAAGTTGCTTACACCTCTAAGTTACTTACTTTTACTAAGACTCTACTAAACTACTCTTTCTACACTAATATATTTCTAATAACACTACTTAAATGTGCTAGAAAAACATTAGATATAGCTTATACTTTAAGTTTTTAAATAAAACATAACACTTTTAAAGTAATATACTATAGCTATATATAAAGTTCTTTTAAAATATAATAAATAACTAATATACTAAATAACTTTTATAAGCTAATTTTATAGCTAACTTATAAAAGCTAGGTAATAATAAAAAGTAAGTAATTATTAAGTATATACTTAAGCTATATATATAAAAAAATTCTTTTAGGTAGTAACTATAGCTAACATAGCTAATTTTTTATACACTAAGTAAAATCTAGGCTATATTAGCATAAACTAGCTTAGTATGTTTATAAAGCATTATCTAAAGTTTAAAGTAAGGTTTTAAGTATAAGTATAGTTAGTAAATATCTAGCTTATTATAAAACTTATTTTATTAAAGTTATATATATTATTATTTTAAATACTATACTTGGCTTTAATACTTTTTATAAAGCTAAACTAGCTTTAAATTACTTTAAAACTTTTATAAAAAGCTTTTTTATAGTTATATATATACTTAAACTTTACTTTAAGCTTTAAATAACGCGTTATAAATATACTAAGCTAGTTTATGCTAATATAGCCTAAATTTTACTTAGCGTGTAAAGAGTTAGCTATATTAGTTATAACTACTAGCTAAAAGAAAAATTCTTATATATATAGCTTAAGTATATACTTAATAATTACTTACTTTTTATTATTACTTAGCTTTTATAAGTTAGCTATAAAATTATCTTATAAAAGTTATTTAGTATGTTAATGTACTTTACAGGCAAGTTACTTACACACCTAAGTTGCTTACTTTTACTAAAACTTTACTAAACTACTTTTTTTACACTAATGCATTTCTAATAATACTACTTAAACATATTAAAAAAATGTTAAATACAGCTTACACTTTAAGCTTTTAAATAAAATGTAATACTTTTTAAGCAACACGCTATAGATATTTATAAAGTTTTTTAAAAAATAATAAGTAACTAATACACTAGATAACTTTTCTAAGCTAATTATATAGCTAACTTATAAAAGCTAGATAATAATAAAAAGTAGGTAATTATTTAGCATATACTTAAGCTAAATACATAAGAATTTCCCTCTTAGCTAGCAGCTATAGCTAATATAGCTAATTTTTTACACGCTAAGCATAATATAGGCTATATTAGCATAAACTAGCCTAATATGTTTATTAAGCACTACTTAAAGCTTAAACTAAAGTTTAAGTGTAAGTATAACTATAAAAAAGCTTTTTATAAAAATCTTATAGTAATTTAAAGCTAGTTTAACTTTATAAAGAATATTAAAGCTAAGTATAGTATCTAAAATAATAATATATATAACTTTAATAAAATAAAGTTTATAATAGGCTAGATATCTACTAAAGCAGTTATTATAAGTTTAGAGAGATAAAAATAGCTAAAAGTAGTCTAGCTAAGTAACTAAGAGTAAATAACAGCTATCTAAAGCATTAATGCTAAAAAGTAGGCTATTTTACTTTTTATTATTTTTTAGAGTAGTAATTACTTTTTAAACTAGTATAAAAAAAATCTACTTTAAAATTAAGTTATTATAGTCTTTAAGCATAGCTAGACTACTAATTAGCTTAGTTTAGACTAGTTAAAGCACTTTAATGCGTATATAAAAAAGTGTACTATTAGTAGCTACTATTTACTAGTTATTAATAGCTATAAAAGCTATAACTTACTTTATTTTTAGTAATACTATAAAAATAATAAAATTATTACTATTTATATACTTTTTTACTTATTACACTTTTTATAGCTACTTAATATAGGTTATTTTACTTTTTTAAAAAAAGTATATAAGCGCTAAGCTAAAAATTTTATATATAACTAAATTACTTATATTATAAAAATAAGGTTTTTACTATGCTTTAAAGTAGCTAATAATACTATAATTACTTTTAGTAATATCTAGAAAAAGTTTTAAAGCGCTAAATTAGTTTCTTTTAACTTATAATAAGTTATAATAAGCCTTAATATAAAGTTACGCACTTTATTACTACTACTACTTATACATAATAAGCTCTAGTAGTTGTAAACCTTAAGTAATACTTTAAAACTTAAGTTATAATTAATACTTATAAAAATAAAAATTTAAAAGTATATAAATAGTTTACTAACTTTTATTGTTAAAGTGTTTAAAAAAGTTTTAAAAAGAGTAGTAATAATTATATATAAGCTAGTATTAGTATAATAAGAAATTACTAAGCTTTAAAAAGCTAATAAAGCTGCTATATAACATAAATTATATAAAAAAAAGTAAATTAAAGTAGAAAAGACTTTAATAATTTAAAAAAGCTTATACTTAATAGCTTTAAAGAAGTTTAAAGCGCGTAGTAATAAAAAAAAGGTAAAAAAGTAAGTGTACGCTAAAGTAGGTAAGCTATTCTAAAGGCGCTGCAGATAGTATAAATTAGACTAGGCATAACACATAAACATGTAAGTAAGAAGCAGAAGTAGTATCTAAATAATATTCTAGGCTGTACTATACTATATAGTGCTAGAGCAGGTTGTTATAGGCTATAATAGAGTTTGTTAGAGTAGGGTCTTAGCAAAAGTAAGCAACTCAGGTGTGTAAGCAACTCGCCTGTGAAGTACGTTAATTATTTATTATTTTTTAAAAGACTTTATATATAGCTATAGTATATTACTTTAAAAGTGTTACATTTTATTTAAAAGCCTAAAGTGTAAGCTATATCTAATGTTCTTTTAGCATATTTAATGTAACGAGGTCGGCACAGTCAACCACGTGGCCTTCTCTCGCTTATAGAGGTTTAGGCTAGGCTAGAGACAACCGCTAGTGCTAGTGCTTACCCTAGCATTACCTATATATATATTATACTATGTAAGAATACTTAGCTTAAGTATTCTTGTGCGTACCTTTTAGTACAGTAGGGAAAGTTGTATAGTATCAGCTTGGCAGGCGGGGCGCCTACCTCATTACATTTAAGGAGTGTTGTTAAGAATACATTAGTGTAGAAAAAGTAGTTTATGGAATGAGGTAGGCGCCCCGCCTGCTAAGCTAATACTATACAACTTTCCCCACTGTACTAAAAGGAAGAATAATATTTATAATTTTAATAAAATAAATAACATACTTTACAGGCAAGTTGCTTACACACCTAAGTTGCTTACTTTTGCTAAGACCTTACTAAACTACTTTTTTTATACTAATGTATTTCTAATAACACTACTTAGACGCGCTAAAAGAATGTTAGATATAGCTTATAATTTAAGCTTTTAAATAAGATATAAAACTTTTAAAGAAACATGCTATAGCTATATATAAAGTTTTTTAAAACATAATAAATAACTATAGCACTAGATAAATTTTATAAGCTAATTTTATAGCTAACTTATAAAGGCTAGGTAATAATAAGAAGTAGGTAATTATTAAGACTATACTTAAGCTATATACATAAAATCTTTTCTTTTAAATAGCATTTATAGCTAATATAGCTAATTCTTTGCGCACTAAGTATAATATAGGCTATGTTACTATAAACTAGCTTAGTATATTTAAAAAGAGTTATTTAAAGCTTAAAGTAAAGTTTTAAGTGTAAATATAGTTAACAAATATTTAGCTTATAATAAAGCCTATTTTACTAAAGTTATACAGGTTATTATTTTAAATGCTATACTTAGCTTTAATATTCTTTATAAGGCTAAACTTGCTTTAAATTACTCTAGAACTCTTATAAAAAGCTTTTTTATAGTTATACTACACTTAAATGTTACTTTAAGCTTTAAATAACACTTTCTAAATGTACTAGGCTAGTTTATGCTAATATAGCCTAGATTATACTTAGTGTGTAAAAAATTAGCTATATTAGCTATATTAGCTATTTAAAGAGAAAATTTTTATGTATATAGCTTAAGTATAGTCTTAATAAATACCTACTTTTTATTATTACCTAGCCTTTATAAGTTAGCTATAGAATTAGCTTATAAAAGTTATCTAGTGCTATAGTTATTTATTATCTTTTAAAAAACTTTATATATAGCTACAGCATGTTTCTTTAAAAGTTTTATGTCTTATTTAAAAGCTTAAAGTGTAAGCTATATTTAATATTCTTTTAGCATGTCTAAGTAGTGTTATTAGAAATGCATTAGTGTAGAAAAAGTAGTTTAGTAAGGTCTTAGTAAAAGTAAGTAACTTAGGTGTGTAAGCAACTTGCTTGTAAAGTATGTTAATAGCTAGAGCAGCGTAACTTATTTATTATTATTATACTTTCTATACTACCTACTTGTTTTTACTAGGTTATAAGATAATAGCTCTATACAGTTCTTACTGTAAAGAAAAAGTAAAGTTTATAGTTGTTTTATCTTTTTATTTTTCTATATTTATTATAACTAAAAGGAGTTGTAGTATAATTTCCTTGTTTTTAATATAAAGTAGAATTAGCTTAAGAGTAATAAAAAAGCGCTTCTAGTTTATTTTTAAAAAACAAAGCCTAGACTAAGCCTTTTTATACTAAAAAAAAGAAAGTAGCATTAGTAGCTAATAAAGCTTACCTTTTTACTTAGATTATTTTAATAAAGAAGCATTACACTATATATTTAAAAAGTAATAGAAAAGTAATTAAAACACTACAGGCTTTTAAGTAAGAGAAAAAGGTTTAATAAATAACACTTTTTAATAAACTTTCTTTAGCATGTCTTTATCTTCTAACACTATTATTACTATACATGTAACTTTTAGGTCTTACTTAGGCTTCTTTTTCTACTATACTTTAAACTTTTAATTTTAGCTTTTTAAAATTGTTAAGTGTTATTTTAAAAAAAGTACTTTTAGGTTTTAGGTTTGTTTTAACTATAGCCTCTACATTCTACTTCTTGTTCTAGATTACTTAGTTAAAGTCTTTAAGTACTAGCACGTCTTATAGTGCTATATATATACTATAGAGTTAATCTAGAGAGTTTAGAGAAGGTGTAGCTAATAGTCTATAAGTTCTACTTTTTTATATAAGTAGTAGTTTAATTAATTTTTTATACAGTTTTAATTTTAGTATAATTAAGTATCTAAAAGTTTATATACTAAAGCGCACTGTATTTTTAGAGTAGACATATAGTTCTTTTACTTATTTTTAATTAGCCTTATAACGTACCTAACAGGTTGGCCGGCCACACGGGTTAGCCGGCCACTTTTGCTAAGCCCCTACTAAAACTACCCTATTCTAGCGCAAAACAGCCCACTTTAGCTCTGTATAAAGCAATACAACACAAGATATTATTTAAAGTCTACTTCTACTACTTTCTTACACATATGTAAGTTATGCCTAGTTTAATTGCACTACTTATATTGCTTTTAACTTAGCTTACTTTTTTTAGTGTGCACTTATGTCTTTAGCTTCTTTTTATTACTACACGCTTTAAACTTCTTTAGAGTAGTTAGATAAGACTTATTTTTAACTATTAAAGTTTTTTTTACTTAAATTTACTTTCTTTTATGTAATTTATGTTGTGTAGTAGCTTTATTTGCTGCTTAAAGCTTTATAATCTCTTTTTACACTAACACTAGCTTATGCGTAATAATTACTACCCTCTTTAAAACTTTTTTAAAGGCCTTTACTATAGATGTTAGTAAGCTATTTACATACTTTTAAATTTTTACTTTTATAAGTATTAATTATAACTTAAATTTAAAAGTATTACTTAAAGTTTACAACTACTAAGGCTTATTATAAATAAGTAGTAGTAGTAATAAAGTATATAACTAGATGTTAAGGGCTATTTTAACTTATTTTAGGTTAAATAGGACTAAACTAGCGCTTTAAAACTCTTTTTAAATATTACTAAAAGTAATTACTACATTATAAGTGTGTATAAAGCATAGTAAGAACTTAAGTTTTATAATATAAGTAATCTAGTTACACATAAGATTTTTAGCTTAGTGCTTATATACTTTCTTTAAAGGGGTAAAACAACCTATATTAAGAGGCTGTAAAAGGTGTAATAAGTGTAAAAGCATATAAATAGTAATAATTTTATTTTTTTATAGTACTACTAAAAATTAAGTAAGTTATAGCTTTTATAGCTATTAATAATAAAAAGCTAATAAGCGCTTATAACTTTTTTTATATGCTTATTAAAGTGCTTTAACTACTATAGCCTAAGCTTATTTATTATCTAGCTGTTTTTAGAGACTATAATAACCTAGTTTTAAAGCAGATTTTTTTTTATACTAAGTAAAAAAGTAATAGCAGCTTTTAAAAATAATAAAAAGTAAAATAGCTTACTTTATTATATTAATGCTCTAAATAACTATTATCTACTTTTTATTACTTTACTATATTACTTTTAGCTATTTTTATTTTTTTTAAAGCTATAATAACTGCTCTAGTTAATATTTAGCTTATTATAAAGCTTAACTTATTAAAGTTATATGTGTTTTTATTCTAGATACTATACTTAGCTTTTATGTTAACTACTAGGTAAAACTAGCCTTAGATAACCTTTAGATCTTTATAAAGTGCTCTTTTATAATTATATTTATAATTAAACTTTATTATAAACTTAGGGCAGTGCTTAACTTATATACTAGGCTAGTTTAAGCTAACCTAGCCTAGATTACACTTTATGTGTAAGAAATTAGCTATATTAGCTATAGCTATAAGCCTAAAAAAAATCTGCGTGTAGTAAGCTTAAGTATGTACTTACTAACTACTTTTTTTTTAAGCTTAGTTAAATTCCTTAATTTAGGCTAGCATTCTACTTATAAAGGCTGTCTAGCGCGTTAATTACTTAGTATTATGTAAAAAACATTATAAATAGCTATAGTGTATTATAAAAAAAGTTTTAAGTCTTATTTAAAAGCTTAAAAAGTAAGCTATATCTAACATTTTTTAGAAGATTTAATCTAGTGTTGTTGTTAAGGCATTATGTAGATAGGTAGAGTGTAGTAGGGGCTTAGCAAAAGTGGCTAGCTAACCTGTGTAGCCGTCTAACCTGTTAGGTACGTTATGCTATTTTTTTAAATTATTCTACTTAATTTATTTTATAAACTACACTATTAGTAAATTACTTACACGCCTAAGTTGCTTACTTTTACTAAGACCCTACTAAACTACTTTTTTTATACTAATGTATTTCTAACAATACTACTTAAACATGCTAAAAAAAAACATTAGATATAGCTTATACTTTAAGCTTTTAAATAAAATGTAACACTTTTAAAGTAATATACTACAGCTATATATAAAGTTTTTTAAAAAAAATAACTAATGCACTAAAAAATTTTATACACTAATTCTATAGCTAACTTATAAAGTCTAAATAATAAAAAGTAGGTAATTATTAAGCATATACTTAAGCTATATATATAAGAATTTTCTTCTTAGCTAGTAGTTATAGCTAATATAGCTAATTTTGCCACACTAAGTATAATCTAGGCTATATTAGCATAAAATAGCTTAGTATGTTTATAAATTATTATTTAAAGCTTAAAGTAAAGTTTTAAGTATAAGTATAGTTAGTAAATATCTAGCTTATTATAAAGCCTATTTTATTTAAGTTATATATGTTATTATTTTAAATGCTAAACTTAGTTTTAATATTTTTTTTATAAGGCTAAACTAGCTTTAAATTACTTTATAATTCTTATAAAAAGCTTTTTTATAGTTATAGTTATACTTAAACTTTACTTTAAGCTTTAAATAACACTTTATAAACTTACTAGGCTAGTTTATACTAACATAGCCTAGATTATGCTTAGTGTGTAATAAATTAGCTATATTAGCTATAGCTACTAGCTACAAGGAAAACTTTTATATATATAGCTTTAGTATGTGCTTAATAGTTACTTACTTTTTATTATTATTTAGCTTTTATAAGTTAGTTATAAAATTTGCTTATAAAAATTATTTAGTATATTAGTTATTTATTTATTTTTAAAAGACCTTATATATAGCTATTGTTGCGTTTGCTAAAAGGTTAACCTTCTAGCTAGCACAGCAGAAGAATACATATAGACAGATAGCTGTATGTAACAGCTATAGCATATTACTTTAAAAGTGTTATATTTTATATTGCGTTGCTAAAAGGTTAACCTCCTAGCTAGCACAGTAGAAGGATATATATAGGCGGATAATGTATACAACACACCCCCTAGCTTAAACAGTGGAACAAGAGAGGTGAAAGCCTTAACACACTCTCCTAGCCTAAGCAGCAGAACGTAGAGACAGATCTAAATATAAGGTAGCTTCTATAATAGGCACACTTCCTAACTGCTCTTTGCTAAGCGTAGGAATTAAACACACAGCGCTTAGGGATAATGCGTTCTAATTAGTAAGCAGGGGTGCAAAAATTTTTGTGCGCTAACTATCTACACTACGCTGTAAACTAGGCTTATAACTGTTGCGTTGCTAAAAGGTTAACCTTCTAGCTAACACAGTAGAAGGATATATATAGGCGGATAATGTATACAACATTTTATTTAAAAGCTTAAAGTGTAAGCTATATCTAATTTTTTTTTAGCACATCTAAGTAGTGTTGTTAGAAATGTATTAGTATAAAAAAGTAGTTTAGTAGAGTCTTAGTAAAAGTAGGTTTCTTAGGTGTGTAAGCAATTCGCCTAGAGTATACGTTAAAGAAAACACTAAACTAGGCTTTTTACTAAACTTTTAACTATATTATATAAAAAACTATACAATCTTAGTACTTTGTTATATATTAGAAAACTATCACCTTTCTCTATTCTCTCTCTACTCTCTCTCTTCTTTAAGACCCTCTGTTACTTGTAGCAGGTTACTAGCAACAAACAGACAAAGATAAGATATTATAACAATAAACTATACTACAGGTTCTTTAGTTAAGTAGATTTTATCTATAAAATAACGTACTTTACAGGCAAGTTGCTCACACACCTAAGTTGCTTACTTTTGCTAAGACCCTACTAAACTACTTTTTCTACACTAATGCATTCCCCACAACACTACTTAGACGCGCTAAAAGAACATTAGATACAGCTTATACTCTAAGCTTTTAAATAAGACATAAAACTCTTAAAAAAATATGCTATAGCTATATATAAAGTTTTATAAAAAATAATAAATAACTATAGCACTAGATAACCTTTATAAGCTAATTCTACAGCTAAATTATAAAGGCTAGGTAATAAAAAAAAGTAGGTAATTATTAAGACTATACTTAAGTTATATGCGCAAGAAATTTCCTCTTAGATAGCATTTATAGCTAATATAGCTAATTCTTTACACGCTAAGCATAATTTAGGCTATATTTACATAAACTAGCCTAATATGTTTATAAAGTGTTATTTAAAGCTTAAAGTAAAGTTTTAAGTGTAAGTATAGTTAAAAAATATTTAGCTAATTATAAACTCTATTTTGCTAAAGTTATATATGTTATTATTCTAGATGCTATACTTAGCTTTAATATTCTCTATAAGGCTAAACCTACTCTAAGTTACTCTAAAACTTTTATAAAAGGCTTTTTTATAGTTATACTTACACTTAAATGTTACTTTAAGCTTTAAATAACACTTTATAAACATACTAGGCTAGTTTATATAAACATAGCCTAGATTATGCTTAGCGCGCAAAGAATTAGTTATATTAGCTATAAATGCTATCTAAAAGGAAATTCCTTGCGCATATAGCTTAAGTATAGTCTTAATAATTACCTGCTTTTTTTTATTACTTAGCCTTTATAATTTAGCTGTAGAATTAGCTTATAAAGGTTATCTAGCGCTATAGTTATTTATTATTTTTTTATAAAACTTTATACATAGCTATAGCACATTTCTTTAAAAGTTTTATGTCTTATTTAAAAGCTTAGAGTGTAAGCTGTATCTAACATTCTTTTAGCACATCTAAGTAGTGTTGTAGGGAATGCATTAGTGTAGAAAAAGTAGTTTAGTAGGGTCTTAGCAAAAGTAAGCAACTTAGGTGTGTAAGCAACTTGCCTGTGAAGTACGTTATTATGTTATTCTTTATTATGTTATTCTTAACTATAGGATTATATAGCTTTACTATTCTTTAGTTTAGCTTTATTAGCTGTTCTATAAGTTTCTATTCTCTATGTATTACTATACTAAGAGAAAAGAATTTCATACTATGTTTTTTATAGGCTTATTCTAAGATTAATAGCTAAAACTAAGTTATTTTATTACTTAAAAGTTAAGTAGTTATTATTATAATGTCTTACTTAAGTCTGTTCTTTGCAGGTAACCTAGGAAAAGTAACAGAAAGTCTTAGAGAAAAGAGAGAGTAGAGAGAGAAAAAGAGAGAGGTAACACTTCTTTAATATATAATAAAGTATAAAGAGAGTATAGTCTTTAATACAGTCTAGTTAGAAGTCTAGTAAGAGAGAAAATAATAATAAAGTAAAATAAAGGAAAAGTATTATAAGATAACTAGGTAGCATTAGCATTTTACTAAATAAGAAAAGATCTTCTACACACTTTATATTAAAAAGAATATTAGATATATTACTATATCTAAAGCTATGCCTTAAAGATAAGAATAACTATAACGTTTTAAATAGTAGAGGAAGAGCAAGACTATATACCTGTTAGCAATTGTTATAATTGCTAATTCTTGCTGTAATTACTATCTAAGAGAGCAATTATAGAAATCACATTCTAAGAATAGCGACCGTACTATACCCCGTGGGCCGCACCCCCACCGGCATCGGTCCATTCTTCTTCCGTAGGGTTGGAGTCTCGGCATGTCCCTCTGGCCCAACCAGTTGTCGTAACAGTCACATGCGCCACGTTGTGTACGTAGCTGACGTTATGCGATTCCTCCGGCGGTTGGCTTATCTCCTCTGAAGTCTGCATTTAGCCTTAGAGAAGCAGCATTCTTGTAGACTCCTTAGCAATCCTCTCAAACCCTCACAATACTCGTAGATAGCTATCAATTAACTGAATCTGATGCTCGTTCATCTCACATTCACGTCTGATTCATTGTCTCTGTGACATTCTGTAGCTGCAGTCAAAGCTTTAGGTAATATAATAACAATAATATTAAGAATATTAAGACGATACATAGAATAGAAAAGTAATCTTTTAACAAGTGCAGGGAACTACGTAGGTAGATTAAGCTACAATAGATCTGGGCTTATCTAGGCTTATAACTGTAGCCTTACATAGGGCATGAGTTATACAAGACATGATGTATGGCAGACTAAGGGTCTGAGGAGCTATATATTTTATCTTGTATGATGAGACGCTAGGCCCAAGCTGATTACCCATTGTAGAACCCTCCGGCTTACATGTAGGGATAAGCATCCTTTGAATTGAGGTACTAAGCCGCGCCTTGGCTTAGAGACCGAGGAAGGTGCTAGCTGCCCTGTTGCGTTATCAGGAAGAATACGACCAATTAAAGATCTTCTTTCGTATGAGATATGAACGCGCGGATGGTTCAGTTCTTTGCTGTTCGTATGGATCTTACCAGATACAGGACCTTAACTAGTTTTGTCCAGCACAGTTGAAATTAAAGGATTACAACATGAAGTGATCACTCCATATCGACCTGACTGTGATACGAAAAATGCACTCTTCTTAATGGGGCGATTAGTCTGAGAACGAAGACAGTTTGCCCTAATTCGAGAGACGGACACTAATAAACAGCATGCTCTCCTCCTCTGCGTTCACTCCGCCAATGGTGTGCCACTTTCTTGCATCCCTTCTCACTCCAGTTGACGATGGATATGCACGGCTCCCAGCGTTTCGGAGATACAACGTTCTATATCTCGCTCGACGATGTACGCCAGGGCAGCCTCACCACATGGGTCGATCCGTCTCTAGAGGCGGTCTATCTGCATTTCCTTGTACCCATCAGGGAGGACCACTACGTGGGCGTCCAAATCTCCATCGTACCATTCTCTCTACGTGAATTTCCTGGCCAAGTCTTTCACTCCGCCCAGGGGGCTATCGTGCGGTGTTGCGACCAGCTGGACGGAGGCGACCTGCTGCCACATGTCACCGATGCAGCGGATGCAATATATAAAGCTTGTGTCTCGTGGCATAAATGGAATCTTAGGGCCCCTGGGTTCTGGTAGATACGCCCCTCATCATCCCCTCTCCTAACGCCCCCTACTTGCTCCCGTCCTTCCCTTCTCGAGTACCCCTCATTCCACCAATGCTAACTGCGCAGGTCCGAAGTCACACATGGCAGCCAGGTGCATAGCCCACTCGACACGAGCATGGATAATGCCAGTATGCAGTTGAAGCAACAATTGATGGAGACACAAGACCAAGAGATGGCATCACCGAGCGACAGTGCTGTGCACCTGAGCGACGGGTTAATGCAAACGTCACCGTCGAGCTCGATTTCATCTTTACATTCGTGCAAGAGAAGTGGTCCAAGCAACGTCACAACCAATTCGACATTCGAGATGGAGAAGCCCGCAAGAAAGAAGCGAAAAGGGCGACCTAGCAGCCTCGCGGAACCTATCATGGAGACTGCAGATATCCTCCTGGAACGGCTCAGCTCCGCAACCATCTCAGATGCGGAGGTAACGTCGTACATTGCACTCGCCAACATGGAGCACCCGCCAGTGACTCCCAGCGGCGAGAACGTGTCCCGAGCGTGGGAGATGTGTATTAACTTCGCGCGGCGGTCCAGTCAGAAGCTGAAAAATGGCCGGTTCCTGCGCTTCCTATCCCTCTGCTTCTTTCTCATATGGGAGAAGTACTCGGAGAAGCAAGGGAAAAGTGCTGCTCGCTTGGTACGCACTCCCTCCTTCCACCCTCTCTTTCTTAAAACAGTGGGAGTGCTGGCTGCATAAGTCCAAAACTAAGCAATGGCAAAATAATCCCTATACTGCCATCGTACTTAGCTAAGGCAAAAATGCAGGTCAATGCCAAGATGCGTGAGGCGGGCTTCTGTGGGCACTCTCGAGGCTTTAAAACGATTCGTGACGAGACGAAACTGATCAATCGCATTATCGCATCAATCCAAGAATCGTGCGGCTTCCAGGACGCAGGGATTCTCTACCACATCGTCTTCGGTAAGCATCTCACCGTGATTTACTTCCCGTGACCGCCTTTACACATGAAAACAAAAAAACGGGAAATAGGCCCAAAGGCAAAATATGAAGGAAATGGGACTTCTAGCACGCTGAGTAACAATAACAGAGGCCTCTAATTATCAACTCCTCCGCACCATTAATCGCCTAGGCAATGACAAAAAATCCAGCATCCTCGAGTACATGTGCAAAAACATCGACCTCGACACGCTGCGGGACTCATACCCAACAACATCAGCTATCTGCGTGCAGCGCATCATCCAGCAATATCTGCCGAATCTTTCGTAAGTCTCCCCAGTGTGGTCACAACGGAGTGGAGGCAATCCTACAATATCTTGGCATCGCCTGACAATCTCCTGACAACAATGTATACTCCTGTAGGGCAGAGGCGATCAACGCGGCGATCGAATACCAACCAATAGGCAGTAGCAGAGCAGCTGCATATACGGAAGCATTTGGCCTCCCGCCGACTTCCGCGCAAGGTGAGCCGGCCCGCTTTTATCTCACCAGCCCCACGTGTCACACATGGGAGACCGAATCCAATGTTGCCAAATCACTCCCCAACATGGCCAAGCTATAACTCTCCGAACTAACGCGTGGCAGGGCAACTACATCTTGGCGACGCACAGCAATCCACCGGCCTCCTTGCCCCGGACTTGGACGCAAGCATGCCCCCGTACCACGACGGGCTTCACGCGCACATATTTGCCGATGATGGGTCCGGCGGTATCTCCGACGCTCTAGATATGCTGCAGGGTGTTGAGGACTCTTTTATGCCGTTTGCGGTGGATGTGGAGGGGCTGGATATTGGGTTTCCTATTCACGATTTGGATGGTTCGCAACTTTAGACTATATCGGGTTATTAGCGCGCTGGGGGTCATTGGACTTTCACTGATATAGCTGAGACAGATGGACCATTTTGCGCGGCATTTGCCGGGCACGGTGAGCTTTTTGGCCTTGTTTGTTTTATTGGCATATATAACTACATGATGGATCTGTTCTGGTGTGTTCAAAGATATAGCGAAACGAAAGACATATGTATATCCACAATATAAATTGACATAGAGACAGTCTTTGTGGAGGTAGCCTTTTTTTAGACCTAGCTAAATCAGACCGAGCTTTCTTACTAGCTGAAATAAAGAGCTGTATTAGAGAAATGGTGATAGATCTAAGCCATGTAAGAAAAAGTAGATAGATCAAGCAAAATTAAGGCACAAGTCCACAGAACTCGATATAGTGTCGAGTCACGAGCGACGAATATGTCAAACCATCTCCTATGTCCTTGCATAGGCTGTGATGATCAACCTGCTTCGCCCGGCAATTTCGGTGGCCAAGATGGCGAGAGACTCGGCTCCCAATAGCTCGAAGATGGGCACTGTGCTCTCCATCTCCTTTGACAGCCAGTTCCGCAGCTCGACCGCAGCCAGGGAGTCAATGCCGTAGTCTTGGAGGCTCTTGGCTGGGCTCACGTTCTCGGGTGGAATGCCCGTGCGTGAGACGATATGTTCAACGAGCGCACCTAGGATGATGGCAACAGCGGCATCGAGGCTCGGCGCCTGCTTAAGGGCTCGGCGCAGCGTATCATCGGAATTGCCGGCGCCGCCGGCGAACGAGGACATGATGCGGTAGCGCGAGAAAACAGGCCCGCGCAGGGCTGGCAATGAGGTGTCTGGGTGCCAAGCTCCCAAGCCTGTCACGATGTGGGCTTGCCTAGGCTCGCGTTCCGAGTGCCGGATAGCGAATTCTAGAAGGCGCATTAGGCGCGATTCGTCGGTGAAATCGAAGCCCTGCCGCTCCATGGCCAGCCTCAGCGCGTCATTGCGCGCCAGATAGCCGATGCCAGCCACGGCGCCGATGTCAACAGTGGTCGCAGGAAGCCCGCGCTCCCTCCTGTACAAAGCGAAAGCGTCGAGGAACGTGTTTGCGGCAGCGTAGGCTGCCTGCGCCGTGTTGCCCACGATGCCACTGATGCTAGACTCCATGACGAAGAAGTCCAGATCTTCAGGCAGACAGGCGTGCAAATTCCACGTGCCCTGCACCTTGGGCCGCAGGACAGCCGAGTAGTCTTCCAGCTTCATGCCGTCGAGCATGGCGTCGCGCAGGACCATGGCGCCCTGAACAACGCCTCGTATGGGGGGAAATCGTCGGCGGGCGTCGTCCAGGACGGCAGTGAGCTGACCCGCGTCCGCGACATCGCAAGCGAAGACGACAGTGGAACAGCCCGCATCGTGTAACGCGGCCACCGTCTCACGAGCTGCCTCGCTGTCAGGACCGGAACGGTTGAGGAATATAAGGTGACGCGCCCCTCTCGCGGCCATCCACATAGCGGTGGCGCGACCAAGCCCCCCGAGCCCGCCCACTAGCATGTACGCCGCGTCGGGCCGGAGCAGGGGCCGGCCCGCTGCCGCTGCCGCAAACTTAACAACGTCATGCCCCTGGACAACCGCCACGAGCTTGCCCATGTGTCGTCCTGTCTGCATCCTACGGAACGCCTGCTCGAGCTGCGAAAAGGGGTACGTCTCGAGCGGAGACGGCCCTCGCACCCTGCCATCGGTGTACAGCGCCAACACCTTGGCCATGACCTCCCGCACCGCACTGGGGTCGTTTCTCAGCGTGTAGGCCAGGTTGTAGGCCGTAAAGGACGCGTTGCGGGCAAACGGAGCCATGTCCAGCCTGGATTTGATTGTGATGTCTCGCTGACCTAGCTCGACGAAGCGGCCGTACGGGGCTATGCATTCCCAACTCTCCCGCAGCGCCTCGCCCGCTAGGGAATTCATGACGACGTCGACGCCGCGGTGGTGAGTGAGCCGCATGATGTCGGCGGCAAAGCTCGTGTCACGGCTGTACAGGATGCGCTCCTCTAGCAGACCGAATTGCTCCATAACTAGCTTCTTCTTCTCCACGCTGCCCACGGTGACAAAAATGTCGCCGCCGGCCAGCATACTCAGTTGGACCAAGGCCTGTCCGAGCCCGCCCGCAGCCGCGTGAATCAGGATGGTCTCGCCCCTGCGCAGGCGAGCGATGTTGTGAATTGAGTGATATGCCGTTACATAGGTGATTGGAAGTGCCGACGCCGTCTCAAAGGAAAGCGAATCGGGAAGACGCAGGACGAGCCGAGCATCAACCCTGAGCCTCGTACAGAACGAGCCGCCAGAGAGACACATGACTCGGTCTCCTATGCTGGGAGCCTCTGGATCTGACTCGACGGCCGACCCGACTGAAACCACCACGCCTGCGCACTCGCAGCCCAAGTTTTCGACTGGAATCTGGCCCATGGACATCATCACGTCCTTGAAATTGATGCCCGCCGCTCTGACTTCCACCTCGACCTGCCCGACCCCAAGCGGGCCCTCGACACGCTCGTCAGGAGCGAAGTGCAGGCTGTCCAGCAGACCAGGCGTGCCCACTAAGAGCCGCGACGAGCCTGTCTGGTCCAGTCGGTGAGGCGACGGTACACCCTGGGATGGCTGCGGCCTATTCTCGGCCTGCAGCTGCTCGCTCGCGTCGACATCCTCGACGAGGCGAGGCACGTGAAGGACTCCGCCGCGCTCGGCGAACTCGCATTCGGCCGCGTCATTGTTGCCAGCAGATGCAATAGTGCGCGAGAAGAGGTCGGCAATGACGGCGGCGGCGGTCGTACCTATTGCATTACTGCAGCTGTCGAGATCCAAGGTGACAACCGGCCTATCCCCGGTTTCGGCGCGGATGGTTCGTGCAAAGCCATAGATAAGCGAAGCTTCGGGGTCCACACCCCTCCCGCCAGCCACTCCCGCGCCCCTGGTTACCCACAACAGCCCTGCCCCGCCGAGGGCAATCCTCTTAATCGCCTCCCACTCCAACGCCCTCGGTGCAGCAAGCACGTGCTTTGTGAGGTCGCTGAGGACGATGCACGCCTGATCTGGCTTGGGGTCGGCGTGCTCTAGTGGAACAGTGTGCGTCGCAATCCCACGTTTCTCGCACAACCGCTGCAGTTGCCCCAAATCAATACCCGGCTGCTCATCGTCCACCACGATGAGCGCGTCTTTCACCTGGCCCATCACCTCGTGAGTGGCTGCCGTCCGGAGGAACATCGCATCGTATGGCTTTCGGTTTCTGGAAAGCACAGCATGCGTCGTGTAACCAGTCTGCCGAATCACCGCGTCCACCGCCGATGACGACAGGTCTGCCCAATGGTCGCTCTGGCTTGAGAGAAAGCTGGGCATGGGGCCCCATAGAATAGTCGCGACAGCGGAATGCACCGCATTGTTAACCAGCACGAGCCTGCCACCAGGCTTGATCATCTTAAAGGTCGATGTCAGCGTTTTCGATAGCTGTTCACCTGAATTATGCACATTGAAAGCCACTACAACGTCGTAGGCGTCGTTGACCCCTCGCGAATTCACATCCTCAAGTACGCCGCCATCGCCAGCGTTGACTCCCTTGAACGCGACTGACTCAGCCCAGGCGGGAAATTTGGCCTTGACTATTTCATCCAAGTCAAATTCCGTATCGGTGAAATGGAAAGTTGTGAAGGGAGCCGTGTCGTGGCCGAGATTGGTTAACAGAGAGAGCAGGTTCAGTGACGCTGGGCCTGATTGGGGCCCTAATGTTAGGATCGATAGATCTGGCTTCTTGTGGGCGAGAAGATAGAGGTAGCTTGCCGCCGGCTGGTTGTTTTCAAAGAGCCCTGGGGTAGCGCTGACGGCATCTAGGTCGTACTCCTTCCCCAGGTCCGCAGGCGACCTCTCGCCAACTAGTAGATCCGGCAGTATTTGGGCAATCCGTCGTACCGTAGGACCAACCTCTCCGAACACCTCGTCTCCACCAATAGCATTATCTTCCCTAGAGACCTTCGACTGCTCTGCTTGGGAGTGCATCCACTTCCAGAGTCTGTAAGGGTACTCGCCTGCTGACACTGATTTCTGTTCGGGAACCTTGGCGAGAGCAGCCCAGAGTAGACACAGAACAGCTTCATTCAGCTGAATTGGCATCGATGCCTCGGTTGCTGTAGGAGGTGTGCAGATAGCGGTGACCTGCTGCTCTGTCAAAGCGTCTATTTCAGGCGCCCAATTCATATTTAATGCCCTTGATGGCACCGTATTGTCATTTGCGCCCGCTTCATGGCGGTCCAGGGCCGCCAAGGTTATTTCGCCCACGTGAACGACTGGCTTGCTACCAGATGTATAAGAACCTTCAAAGACCGTCATGGTCGCAGAGGTGAAGCGGTAGTCCTTGGGGGTTGTCGCTGTGTACGAGTTCAGTGTCTTGCCTGGCTGTCTCGTCAATCCATGCGCGATGTACATATCTTCGATTGAGACAGGGATCACAGCATCCTGAAGGTTGCCCAGATTTGCTTCTAGCACTGGGAGGAAGGTCTGGAAGATGCTGTCTACCACCGCAGGATGTATGACAAAGTCATGCTCAAATTGCATCGGCATACCGGCGGCCGTGTCTGGAATTTGTATTTCGGCAATGCATTCTCGTCGCCCGGAGCGTATACTGCAGATATTGGCGAAGGTCGGACCATAGTCCATTCCAATCTGGTGAAGGTGCTCATAGAACTCTGCGACGTCTGTCGAGTTCACGCAGATGCCGTCATAGGTTTCAGCCAGCTCCTTGTAAGCAGCCTTTTCCGACTCATCATGTGCCTGGCCGTTGACGGGATTCGATGTCTTAGATGGAGTTCGAACCGCAATCAGTCCACGGCAATGTTCTGTCCATCGATTCTCCCTCGAGACGGACGAAATACAGAACTCATCCCACAGGCTCGACGGCGATCGGACGCTTTCTGAGAAAGGTTTGAGCGTAATTACGACTTCCACCTCTCCAGGTTCATCTGGGATGACAAGAGCGGAGCTGATGTGAACATCTCGGAACTGGTAGCCTACAATCTGTGTGCCCGCCGCCCTCATCATAATCCGTTGTCTCGCTGCCTCAACTGCCATGCTGATATAACCTCCCGCCGGGTACACGATGGAGGACTGGATCATGTGATCTCGCACCCAAGGTATCTCCGACAAGCGAATGTAATTCCGCCAGCGTGGCTCCAGCATACTGGATTGAGTCTCCAGTACACCGAGAAGATCGACTCTGGGAAATGGCCGTTCACGATATGCTCTACTGATCCTTGATTCGGCAGTGTATGATTTGGTGTGGTTCCAGGCATACGAGGGCAGGTCGATCAACGGAGGAATACCGCATTCAGCATGCTGATTGACAGCAGCCATCCTAATAGCTTTTCCTGCCATGAACAGGTTGGATGCAAGCTCCAATGCCGTTGCCACTGCATCCTTTTTTCGGACCAAGACCGACCAGTATTCAATGGCCGATTTGGTGAGTGTCTCATCTGCTTCCAGTACCTGCCTGCTTGGCCCAGCGAGGGCTGCATGCGGGCCCATTTCCACCAGTGTCTGCACCGGGTAATTACTGTCCGAACCACCACGGTTGGCCATTTGGCGCAAAGATTGGGCGAATTTGACCTCGCCTACCATGTTGGAAACCCAGTAGTCCGCGTCCAGCTTGGAGATGACGCTCTGCTTGCCAGTTAAAGAGGAGAAAAACTTGACGCCGTTACCCTCGAGCACCTTAATGTTGTTAATGGCGTTCCGATAGCTGTCCGCAACAAGTGCCATGTGATGAGAGTGATACGCAACTTCAACGATCAATTTCCTGTTGTACACGCCTTTCGTTCGCAAGACTTGGTGTAGCTCGTCAAGAGCAGCCTTGTCTCCAGAAACAGTTATGCTGGAAGGGCTGTTAGAGCAAGCTATCACGGCCTTTCCACTCTGCAAACTCGAGAGGATCGGGATAAGGTCATCCCTCCCCATGCCCACTGCGGCCATGGCGCCTTTCACACCTGCTTTGGCAAGCTCCGTCGACGCGCAGCCTCTAGCGTATGCTACGAGCATTGCATCCTCTAGGCTTAACGCACCGACGGCGTATGCGGCTGCAATCTCTCCACTAGAGTGTCCAGTGACGCAGTCGGGACGTACACCCCAGGACTCGAGCATATCCACTAGGGCGATCTGCACAGCCGTGCAAAGGGTCTGACTATACATCGCTTTGTTTATATGTGAAGTATGAAAGTCTTTCTGAAGCTCATCTACAAGGTTTTGGGTTAGCACCAGCTCAAATTTGGGCGCACACGCCCAAGCACACGTGACATACCTAAGACATCAAACGATGCTCCCACTTGCCGGACCGCCGCTCCGCAGAGTTCCAAGCTTTTTCGGAAGCGTGGTGAGCCACAAATGAGCTCTTTGCCCATGCCACACCACTGGGCACCCTGTCCAGTGAACACAAAGCCAAGATTCTTCGGAGGAGGATTATTGGTGAATTTGACGGCCTTGAGCCGCGAAATCAGATCTTGCCCAGATGAAGCAGCTACAATGGCTTTCCAAGGATGAATGGTTCTCCTGTCGCTGAGCGTGAAAGCGAGGCTTTGGAGGAATCCAGCGTCGTCTCGGTCCGGTCTCTGGCTGACGTAGTCCGCGAGTTTGCCTGCCCACGCATCCCCTGCGACCGAATCGAACGCGGAAAGTACAAAGAGTTGCGGGACAGAATCCGGGTCGTCTGACTCACTCCCATTGTCGAAACCGTTCATGTCGAGGTGTCCTTTAGTGAACACGTTGCCATTGGGAATTCCGTTGCCGCTGACTTGTCCATTCCCGGTGGTAAGATCATTATTAATGAGAGTTCGATACCCGTTCACAGTGCGGTTCCGTGGGGTTGGTAGACCATTAGGTACTTTGTTTCCATTAGGAGATTGGTACCCCATATCAAGAGTATCCTGGATTGCCTTTATCGCTAAGGCAGATCTTCTTGTGTACCTTCCAGCATCGATACCACGCGCCATAAGATAATCTTCAGCGCTTTCCAGAATTGCGTGGACGTTCGCCCCGCCATAGCCAAAGCTGTTTAACGAGGCACGGCGAGGCGTCAAGCACGTCCATGCTTCAACAGTCGTAGGAACCTAGTGGTCAGGAATTAGTATTCAACCACGGGATATCAAGATGTCCAGAAACGCTTACTCTGAGATTCCATTCCTTTAGTGGAATTCGAGGATTGGCCTTCTCGAAATTACGCTGTGGCAATATGACTCCATTCTCCAACATTAGAATGGATTTAATAACTCCTGCGAGCCCACTCGCTGCTTCAAGGTGCCCAATGTTCGTTTTCACCGAGCCAAGGACGAGAGAATCTTTCAACTTGCGCCCGGGGTTGAAGATCTTAGATATAGCAGCGGTCTCAGTTGTGTCACCGGCCTGGGTACCTGTTCCGTGACATTCCACGTAGGAGGTCTCCAGCGGGTCGAGGCCAGTCTTCTGGTATACCGACCTGATCAGTGACTCTTGCGATTGGCCATTGGGCAAAGTAATTCCCGGCGTCTTGCCATCTTGATTGGAGCTAGTACCACGAATGACAGCCCGGACGGTGTCACCGTCTCTCAATGCGTCGCCTAGACGCTTCAGGATAAGAACAGCAATGCCCTCACCTCGAGCATAGCCATTCGCTCGTTCGTCGAAAGTATAACATCTTCCATCGGGTGAGAGAAACCTAAATGCGCGTAAGCCCCAGTACCTTGGCAAGGCTTGAAAGGGAAAGGTTCGCATACTTCATCATACTCATTGTTACCATAGCCTCAGGGCCCAATATCACACTGGCGCCCGAAACGATGGCCTGTGATGCGTCTCCAGATAGTAGACTCTGGCAGCCAAGATGCAGTGCAGATAAACCCCCGGAGCATGCCGTGTCTACTGTTATGCTGGGGCCTTTCAAATCGAAGGAGTATGATACTCGATTCGCCATATTCGCTCGAGAGAAAGCCGAGTTAGTACACTGGTACATAGCCACGCTCTCCGGGTCTCTCCAGAGCATGTCTGTATAGTCCGTGCAAAAGCAAGCTGTGAAAACCGAAGTGTCGGTCCCGACAACCTTGGACATTGGAATTCCAGCATTCTCGAGAGCTTCGTACGAGCATTCTAGAAGCATACGTTGCTGTGGATCGAGAGCTGCTGCCTCCGGCGCAGATATGTTGAAGAATGGCGCATCGAATTCATACACATCTTGCTGGAACCAGTGTCCATATTCGACGTTATGCTGTTATTCGCATCAGCTTATGCTTAAATGTTGCTATGTGGTTGGCTGACCGTTCCGTATCTATTCCCATCTGGATGATAGAATGCATCGTTATTCCATTTTTGCTTGGGGATCCTCGCCCGGCTTTCCCGGCCTTCAGCAACCATTCGCAGCAAACCGTCGGTATTGGTGGCATCCCCAGGACCGCGAAAGCTCATACCCACCACCGCGATGGGTGTCACTAGATCTTCTTTCTGGACGGTTGGCGACATGATGATCCAAGAAGTCCCTGCAACAACGAACGAAAAACCGGGTTCTCGGTTTCTTTATACACAAGAATTTCAACGAGGGCGCCGAGTAGGTGGTACGGTAACGAGAGGATTACCTTGGCTGGTTGACTCGAGGATGATCGGATCGAATGGAAATCGTTATACTATCACTCATCTCGTATATATATAGCTGTTATCTCGCACATACATAATCCTTGCGTCTCGCGATCCCTTTATCTCCTCCCTACCCCCTATCAGCCTCGTGCTGTAGAGATCAGGGACCTGAACTAGTCTGTTCAAGAATCCGGCGCTCTATGAGCCAGTGTGCGCACAGATTTTTCTAGTTCTGATTCAGCAAGAAACTTATTCGGGATTTGTTTTTGGATGGATTTAGTTTGTACGCAGCAAGACGATACCTTTATACTTTGAGTTGGCGTACCGAACTCTCGGGGTACACCGGCTCTTGAGAGCTGATTCCCCACCACAACTTGCCTCGAACTAAAACCTTTTCCATCCTTCTATTAAAGCTACGGAAGGATTCAATAGTTGCAACGTAGCCCATCTACAACTTAGTCCAGCTGGGTCACTTCCTCCAGTCGGTGAAGCATTTACGTCCTCCCGCAAAAATAGTTCGGCTACATATACAAGGCCAGAGTCGGAGCAATACCCCAATGCTTTCAATGCGCACGTATGCTTATACCCTTCAGTCATAGAAGGCACAAAATACGTCCCTAGCTCCTCCCTGAAGCAAGCCAGAATTCACATTACATTGTTTGCAATGGTCCTCACAGGCACCGTCTCGTCCGCAACAACTTACAATGCCATTCCCATCTTCGCCCCGGCGTACCGACCCGCGAGTTTCCCTTCGCGCTTCTCAGACATGACCTGTCTCGTTATCAAGTATCGAACAGATGGTCAACAAATCCGGGCCCTCCTTCCAGACAACCTAGCAATTGAAGAACAACCCATCATCACCACGCGATTTATCTACTACGGATGTTCACCCATTGGCCCCTACCACGAGTTTATCCAGAGCGTGGAGGTCACCTTCAATGGCTCCAAGTACGATTACTCGCTACTCATCATCCTGGACAACGAGGATGCCGCTTACTCGGGACGAGAGCTGTGGGGGGCACCGAAGGTAATGGGATCGTTCGAGTTCCCCGACAAGCCAGATGGGGTGAGCGGATTCTTCCGCGGCAATGTGAGTCGTCCGGTCGGACATCCTATCGCAGAGATCCTGTTCAAACCCACCGTGCTCCTACCTATCGAGCGCTTCATCGAGCCCGAACTGAACAGTCTGTTCCTGCGCATCATCCCCTCTCCCATGCCAGAGAAAACACCGCATATCCGACAGTTCACCGAGGTCGCGTTCAAGCTGGAGCACACGCATATTTGGGAGGGTGTGGCGTCCATCGGGTTCCCCGCGCAGTCCATGTTTGATCCTCTGCACTTAACTCACGTTGAAGAATACATCTCGGCGCACTATGCTAAGGGGAGTTCGGCTACAATCTCGCCAGTCAATATACACGACTTCTAAAAAGTTCAACTCTCGATATTTTTCACGGTTGCAGGCGTTTATGCAGAGCAGTAGTTACGCAATACGATATACAAGCTTCTTCGCCCTGACCTGTCCAGCCTTCATGACTTCCAGCCCCAATGGGATACCTTCAAGTCCCCCGTCTCGTACTTCGATTGGGTGGTGTCGGAGCTTTTGCTCGTCCAGAAGCTGCTGGCAGACCCCGAAGAATGTTTTAGTAGACTCGTAGTCGTTAGTGTTCGCAGGGAAGTCGGCGAACTTGAAAAATGCCTCCCCCATTGCGGTGTAGCCGAGTATGAACTTGGTGAGCGCGTCTTTTCGGGGAAATTCCACAGGGAGGGTGCAGCAGTAGAGCACGGGCTGCGAAGATGTATCGTGTGAGAGTGCGGTACTACAGATGACTGCGGTTGCCTCCTCCGAGATGCAGTCCAAGGCATGGTATAGCTTGTCTTTGGTAAATTTACGTATCTTCTCCCCGCAATCAGGGTCATGGTAGTCGAAAGCTTCGGAAGCACCTAGCGACTTGACGAGGTCGAAGTTTCCGGGGCTACAAGTTGTGATGACCTCGAGACCAGACCTAGACTACCATGTTAGTGCGTCTCGCGACCAGGCTTGTTTGGGGATTCAATCTACATTTTAGCCATCTGTATGGCCACAGTTCCGGTCGCTGTGCTGCCACCATAGATCAAAACGGGAAACTTCTGTGAAACCTGCTCCGTTGGTAAGGGAAGCTTAAGCGTTTGCCACAATCCCATTCCCACGGTCGCGATGGCCACCGGGAGACTTGCCGCCTCTTCATAGCTCAAGGAACCAGGAATGCGGAACAGGATTCCCTCCCTCACGAGCGCATATTCCCCATACGTACCGTCCTCTGGATGCACTGCGTTGGCCCCGTGAACGAATCCCGCCACGCGGTCCCCTTTCTTAAGGGCTGAATCGGGCCCGACTTCTTCGACGGTTCCTGCGACATCGCACCCAAGGGTGCACCCGTTGCAGGGAATGAAGTGGAGGTGTTTGAAGTCCGTGGGGTTTAAGGCTACAGCTATGGTCTTGACGAGGCAGTAGCCCTGGCGCAGCTTTGGAATCTCTACGTCTTGGATGGCGAGCTCGCCGGCTTGCACGACCTTGATGGCTTTCATCTTGCAAACAATGAGCGGTTGGGGCGGGCGGTATAGAATCGAGTGATAACACGCGCGATGTGGTTGGATATGATGCGCGGCGAGTGTTCTGGGGGGAGAGGCACGGCTCTTTGACCAGCTTAATGGATGGTCTTGTGTTGATACACGAACTATTTTATATCTGAGAAAGCAGTATGCGACGCCGGAATGGATGTCAAAATGCATCAAAACTTTGGATCACGCGCGTCTGCTTTCCACCAGCTCGAATCATTATAATCACTCCGAGTATCCCAAGCGAGCAAGGCCAGCATATACAATCTGATCGTCATTCGTGACATGCACCACCAACTGCAACCTATACTCTATTTTATCAGTATATATCCTTGGTTAAACGCCACGCAACCTTTCTGTTCGCCAGAGCCGCCTATGAGTCGGTTTTCCGCGCGATCTCCCTCTTCCGTCCACCTAACATCATGTCCTCGCTACTACGCTGTACGCTGTTCAACCCCTTCGTAATCGCCTTGCCATTTGTGCCAAAGCTATTCCAGAACGCACTTCCTATATCCCCAAACCAATGGCCGTTTTACTCAGCAGGCCTAAAGGTTCTACAACCATTTGCCATCGTTGTCACAGTTGCTAGACTGCTAGGCGCAATCAACCAGTGGCTGTCAAAAAAGGCCACCAACAATTTCGTCGAGGACCCGACATGGGACTGGCCCAACGAGCTTGCTGTCGTGACGGGAGGGTCCAGTGGTATTGGCGCTGAAATTGTACGGGGACTTGTCATGCACAAGGTCAAAACAATCATCCTGGATATCAACCCACCAGCTTCAAAGCCAGGTTCGTATAAGCCACGTCTATTGTCGTATATCCATTCTTTAAACTTTTCCACGGATAACATCCAAAGCAGAAGATGGCGTGGCTTTCTATAAAGTAAACCTAACTTCATCCTCTGAGGCCTGCGACGCCGCAACCATCATCAAAAGCACCCACGGCAACCCCACCATCCTAATTAACAACGCCGGCACCGGCACCGCGCAGACGATCCTCAGCGAATCCGAGTCCGAGCGCCGCCGCGTCTTCGAAGTCAACTCACTCTGCCACTTCACACTCGTGCGCGAATTCCTTCCCGCAATGATTGAGCGGAATCACGGGCACGTTATGACGGTCGCCAGCACGGGGAGCTTCTACTCGCAGTCGCAGAATGTGTCGTATGCGAGTTCCAAGGCGTCGGCTATGGCGTTCCATGAGGGGCTGGGCCAGGAACTCCGGTCCCGGTACAATGCGAGGAGGGTTCGCACATCGTAAGTTTGTCGTCCCTTGTCGACGCCGTTACTGATGGAGGCAGAATCGTTTACCCCGATTTCGTACGCACGCCCCTCGTTGAGGCCCTAACTAGCAAGGTGTCCCAGTTCCCCCTGAAAATTGCTGAGCCCAGTGAGATTGCGGATGAGGCCGTTGCTGCCATTTTATCGACATATGGACATAGCATTGTGCTGCCGAGATCGATGGAGTATCTGGCTCTGCTGAGAGGTCTGCCGCTGTGGATTCAGAGAATCGTTCAGGCTTACGATCCGGATCCGTTGGCGCTTGTAAACCAGTAAAGCTTGTTTGGGTAGATGCATGGAGTGTAAGGCCCCGTGGACTACGATCCGTTTTATGGGCTTTCAGATGTACCAAATTAGTGCTGCACAAGATAGCTTTGACCTTCGGAGAAAATACTGCCTAGGGTACTGGATGCTCTCCAAAAAAGAAAAATTGAAAGACAGAGATAGATGAAATAGACTTCTAGACATATGAGCCTGTTTCACTGAAAAGAGAATGGACGATAATCGGAAAGAAGGCCCCTGGCTTTTCCTTGCTCACTTCAAAGTCTAAGAAAGGTAGATGTCAAGATGCACCTATACGCCAGAAAATCAATGTCGCCCACCACATGAGTATCTATCTCTCCAGATTCTGTAAGCTAGACATAGCAAAATACTTCCCGCGCCTGCGAATCAATTCCGCATGGGTGCCCGACTCAATAACTACGCCATTCTCCAAGTAAAAGATGATATCCGCGTTCTGTATAGCACTCAGGCGATGAGCAATTGAGATTGTCGTACGACCCTTTGCCGCCGCGTCAAGAGCAGCTTGCACCACACGCTGGGATTCGGAGTCCAATGCCGACGTTACCTCGTCCAGTAACAAGACCTTCGGGCGCCTGAGGATCGCTCGGGCAATAGCAAGTCGCTGCTTCTGTCCTCCGGAGAAATTGTTGCCCTTGACACCGCACATTGTGTCGAATCCAGAGCTAGACTTCAATTAGCTATTGCAGATTAAAACATTTCCTGTATGACTTACGGAAGGGAGACAATAAAGTCGAGGATATGTGCGTCTTTGCAGACTTTCTCTAGGTCTTGTTGCGAATACTGGGATGCATCGAGTCCGAGTGTGAGGTTCTTGCGAATAGTGCCTTGGAAAAGAGCAGGTTCCTGGTTGACAAGTGCTACTTGGTTACGGTATGCACGCAAGTCCATGGAGAAGACGCTTTCGCCATCCATGGTAATGCTACCCGCAATTGGGTGATAGAAACGTTCAAGCAGGGAAACAACAGTGCTCTTGCCGCTACCACTAGCTCCGACTAGAGCAATATATTTACCTTTATGGACAGTGAGATTAAGGCCGTTCAGAATACGCTGCTCGAGACGAGTGGGATATGTGAACCTGACATCCTGGAATTGGATTTTGTCTTCTAAGACTGGATGGGTTTCAACAAAACTTGGGATCCTCTGGCGCGCACCATCGAACAGGCTTTTGAGGCGAGCAGCGGAATTCTTAGCCTTGGCCAGATCTGGTGAACTGCTAAAGATCATTCCAGCAGCGTCGCCGCATATGTTTACAGCAGCATGACTTAGAATAAACTGAAACAGAGTGTATTCGCCCTTGATGACGAGCGTGCCGCCATACCATAGACCAAGGGCAGTACACAGCATGGATGCGGACTGCGAAAATGCGAACAGAGTTGAGGAGATCAAGCTCGATCGTATGCTCTGCGAGTCTTGCTGGACGAGTTGCTCATGGAATCGTGCTGTGATCCTAGACTCACGATTCAAAGACATAACTGTGCGAATGGCCGATACTGCTTCGCTGGCCAGGGATGCAGTCTCCTGGTATGCTTTCCGTAAATGCGCATCGAGTTCATACATGACCCGAAATCGAAGGAAACCACAGATCAGAAGAACGGGCACAGTGGCGGCACCCACAAGCCCGAGCTTCCACCCAACGGCAATACTAGTTGCGAGGGCACCGATGAGAGTGGTGAATGCCATGGTGAATAAGCCAAAAGCAGTGCAACCCATGCCTGCCATGCTCGATGGTTCAGTGGAGAGGAACGAAACCAACGCGCCAACTCCATGCTCCTCCATGTCAAAAAATGCCATATCTTTGTGGAGGAGAGCGCGAAAGGTCAAGTCGCTGACATGGTGGATTAGCCTCTCCGTACAGATGCCCACGGTAGCACCTTGGGCGGTGTAGGCAAATAGCTGTACGAGGCCTAGAACTGCATGCATTCCGGCCCATAGATTAGACTCAGATCGGAGCTGCGTGTATTCGCCTAGGGGTTTTGCGAGCGCAAAGAGGCATTTGGCCAAGAATACTGCCTGAATGGGCGCACCTGCACCTGCTTGGATAGACCAAAAGAAACCCTGAATCATCAATGATAATGAGTTCCGGTGGAAGCCCATTATGAACTTGAGGAGCGTCCTAAGAGGATATATTTGGCTGGGCTGGTCTAGCTTTTCAAGGGCAACCGCATCTGCATGGAAGCTTTGAGACAAATGGCTTCTTGGAATGGTATGGCTAGGCTTCTTGATGACCTCAGAGGGGGAATCGGGTCGACAACCAGCTGAATCGGACGAAGTATCTCTTTCAGGGATGTTTCCTTCACTCAGATTGATCGCCTGGGTTGTAGCAAGGTTGCTGTAGGTTCCTTCTGCTTGCAAAAGTGTGTTGTGGGTTCCCTGCTCAACGATTCGGCCATTTACCATCACGACAATTTTATCGGCAGCCTTAATTGTGGACAGGCGATGCGCAACAATGACAGTCGTTCGTCCCTGAGACGCTTTTTCGATAGCAGCCTGGACATGAGCCTCACTCTCCGAATCTAAAGCAGAAGTGGCTTCGTCAAGCAATAGAATCTTAGGATTGCGGACTAGGGCGCGAGCAATGGCGATGCGCTGTTTTTGACCGCCAGATAGCAAGACACCGGCCTCGCCAACAAGAGTCCCATAGCCATCAGGGAGCTCGGTGATGAACTTGTGGGCATTCGCAGTTTCAGCAGCATTGTAAACGAGGGTCTGAACATCTTCGTCGGAGAGATTTTCGTATTGAGTGTCCACTAATCCATTCTTTATGTTCTCGAAGATGGTCGTGGCAAATAAGGTGGGCGATTGCTGGACCAAAGAAATATGTTGCCGTAGCCAGTGCAACTCTAAGTCCCAAAGTCTGTGGCCGTCTAGCAAAATATCCCCGGATAGAGGATCATAAAAGCGCTCGATAAGCTCAATAACGGTGCTCTTGCCAGATCCCGATGGCCCAACAATTGCTGTCGTCTTCCCAGCTTCGATGACCAGATCTAGCTCGTCTAGCACGGTGATTTCTGGCCTGGAAGGATAGATGTGGCGGACATTTCTCAATTCAATCCGCCCGGCCACGCTGTCTAGGCTTTTCTCCCGCGAATGGCCTGGGGATTCTGGAGCCCTGCGTTCGATGGTACTGTAAAGTCTCGATCCAGCAGCCGTGGCAACTGCAAAAGCCTGGAGTGGTGGGATGATGCTGCTGAGAGATGATATCCCTGTCACGATTGCGAGGACGATGGTCAAGATATCGACGTAAGATATGGTGCCTGCAACCAGAAAGCGGGAACCCATCCAGAAGCCTAATCCGATGGACAGATACACGACAGCATAGACAACGCCGAGCAGCGCACCGCCGGCCGCCCTAGCTTTGTTCGCCCAGCGTTCAGATTTGACCAGCATTTCATCATAACGGGCGGCCAACTCGGTTTGCGCGTTAAGCCCGACGAGAGTTCTGATGGATGAAAAGGCCTCTTCTGTGATGGTGCCTGCTTCTGCAATTTCTCCTAACCATTGCTGGCGATATTTTGTCACCATCGCACCTCCAAAGGCAAGAACGAGCGCAATGCATACAGGGCCAGAGGACATGATGAGAGTCAACCGCCAGTCATGGATGAAGCCGATTACAAAGGCCGCAACAACGGAAGAGGTACATTGGACGGCAACGCTGACTTTCTCCGAGATGCCATCCCGAATCAGATTGGCGTCGGCGGTCATATGGGTTGCGATCTCTCCAGCGCCAACACTATCGAAGAATGCAATGTTCTGGCGCAGAAGGGCCGCGAGATACTGTTCCCTGATCCGGCTCGATAGTACAATGCCCGTGCGGATGAATCCAATTGCGGCGATGTAGCAGGTCACGAGCTCGCCAACGAAGAGGTAAACGAAATAGATGGTGTAGCGCGTTAACTCGCTGCTGACTTGCTCTGTCCCTGAGGCTCCGATCCAGATGCGTTGTATGCTGCCAACTAACAAGCCTATCACCACAGCAGGTAACGTTATGATTGCGCCGGCGGCAGCAGCGCACAGGAATGACAAGGCAATGATGGCGACATCCTTTTTGGTGGCATATCGGAACAACTGGAAATATCCAATGTTGTGAACAGGCGTTGCAATTTGCTGTGCCAGTGCTTCGCGCTCCGGAATAGGCTTTTCACTGTGGTACTGCGCCGCGATCTCCGTCTGCAAGGTTTCGGCTGCCATGTCGCAGGTCTGCTGTTCGAGGTTGTATCTGCGAGCCTACGCCTATCGAGAGTGTTGGTGGCGGCGAAGAAGAAAGGCCGCAGTGATCATGAGTGGAGATGTACTGAGTGGCAGATGTCGAAAAGTCGACATTCGCATCCGCTGACGCGTTGTGAACAGAACAAACGAGACGGCCAAGGGAAGATACCCATGAACATCACCTGTTACAGCCAAGGCCTCGATCACGGGGTCGCACACGTGACGGGTTCACTTATCGCGATCGATTGCATGGGGACAAGAAAAACAGCAGGCCAGGGGGCCCTGTCTCGCTTGTGCGACTCACAACTTGAAAATGAAAGACGTATCTTGTCTGAAACAGAAAATATTTCGTTCTGGGTTCGGGGATGAAAGTCGGCTGATAGCGAATGACGCCCGACGAACACGAATCAAGTTGGACGGGCGTATCCAGTCGAGAACACTGATAATTAACGCGCGGAGGGCAAACCTGGTCCCCGTGGAGCAGAATCTATATTAGGCCAGCGAATTTATGCACTCACCCCAACACAACTTCTCTCTGTTCATGACGGGGTGCTAAGACGTAGTATCTTCCCGGCTAGGCCGCTAGTGGGATTTTAGATTGTTGACAATAATTGCTCAACTCTTTCGCAGAGGCGGGTAGTAAAAAAGAAGTTAATAAAACTAAGATCCCTAAGCCGTGACTTGGTCGCTGCGTTTTGATTTGCGCCGCATGTACACCCAAAGGATCATGCACAAAGGATCACGAATACGTCAATTGCAGCAACACAAAGTGGAGTATAAATACCAACGGATCTCCAAGACTGCTAGCCAGTATGGATTCAACCCATCTGCGGCCCTGGTCTCAACCATACGGACCCAGAGCCTAGATTTTGTACTATGTCTGACACCTCCCTCAAACTACCTCGAATACTCTGCCTCCATGGTAAGTTACAACACAACTGTTAACGCCGCACTTTCTCCCCTCAAGCCCTTGAACTGACAACAAGACCAGGCGTAGGCTCAAATGCAGACGTCCTGTTCGTTCAGATACGCACCCTGCGCAGCCAGCTCGATACAACCTTCCGCTTCGTCTTCGCCGACGGTCCCTTCTTCTGCGAACCAGGACCCGGCATGCTCCCTGCTTATCAAGGCGCCGAACCTTTCAGACGGTGGCTCCGCTGGTCGCCGAAGCATCGAGTCCTCAAGCCAAAATTCCACCTCGAAGCTCTCCAAAAATGCATTGAGGATTCCATGAAAGAGGACGACCAAGCCGGCGCGACAGGGGCATGGGTTGGCCTTCTAGGCTTCAGTCAGGGTGCGAGGCTAGGAGCATCTATCCTGTTCGAGTCGCAGAGGCGGGAGACAGTGAAACAGAAGGGCGGCAAGACGGTGGGCTACGAGGGCGAAAACGTTGAAACCAAGCTGTGGAGTCAGAACTGGCAGTTTGCAGTCTTGTTCTCTGGACCTTCGCCGCTCATCGCAATGTCGCCTGGCCTCGAGCATCTCCCGCTTCAAAGTCCTGAAGAATTAGATCTTACAACTGAAGAGTTGGATAAGTTTGATCCTACGGAGAAAATCTGCATCCAGAGGCCTACGCTCCATGTCATTGGTAGAAATGACGAATGGGCGTTGTCACAGCGGAGGCTTTATGAGAAGTATTGCTCGGAGGCTTCGCGGAATTTGATAGAATGGGACGGGGAACACCGGATCCCTATCGAGCCTGCGTTGACAAGCACGATATGCGAAAAGATATTAGCTATAGCTGGCAAGACGATAGGTGGGCAGTGATTCATAAACAGGTTGATGTAGTATGATTATAGTTCACGGAATCCAAGACAGAATGACTTCAGCCATCTAAACCATCAACAAACCCCCCGTAGCACTGACGCACTGCCCAGTAATCCACTGGCTTTGCGGCCCAGCAAGGAACGTTATGACACGCGCGATTTCCTCCGGTGATGCCACCCGTCCCTCCATTGGCGTAGCAGCCGCAACCATCTTGTGGAAATTGGCAGACTCCTCGTCTTCCGTGATCTTCGTCAACATATCTGTGTCTGTCAGCCCAGGCAGAACTGCATTCACACTGTGCCCGTAAGGGCCTACAGCAGCGGCCAAGGACCGAGTAAAACCCTCCAGTCCCGCCTTTGACGCAGCGTAGACCCCGTAGAGAGGTCCTCCAGTCCGAGATACGATGGAACTTATGTTGACAATGCGGCCTGGGCGGCGAAGATGCGGAACCACGGCTTGGGACATGAAGAACGCAGCACGTAGATTGACGTTGATAGCGTCGTCGAAGTCCTCGACTGTAGTTTCGAGGAACGCCTTTCTGACGCTTGTGCCGGCATTGTTGACGAGGACGTCAATGCTAGGACCAAAGGCTTCCAGTGTCTTGCTAACGACTGTCTTGGGCGAGTCGATAGTTGCTGCATCCGATTGGATTTTTATGGCGCGTGCCCCGTTTCCGAGATTGTTGATCTTGCCCACGAGGTCCTCGGCCTTGGATTCACTCGAGGCCGAGACAAATGTGATGGCAACCTGTATCAACTGTCAGCTCCACAATCTACGTGGCTGACTATCCGTCTTGCATTAGCGCCCATCTCGGCGAGATTCAGAGCAACGGCCGCTCCAATACCACGCGCTCCTCCTGTGACAATGGCGACCTTTCCCTCGAGCGAATGCATTATTGAGATGGCAAATAGAATTGAGTAGACTTGAACCGATTCCAGACATTCTCTATCATTATTTTATACATAGTCGATGATGGTAGGGGTGACGGACGACAAGAGGGCAAATCAGCTCTCACGAGCTGATTTGTGCGATGTGGCACTGGTCACAGGCGAGTTGAGGGAACCCCACCGTACGAAAAACGAAATTGTGAGACATCAACCGTTTAGTTACGTGGCTTGTAGACATCAGGATCCAGTGAGTGAATGCGGTACATATACCACGGCGGCAGAGCACGCAGGCGCGCTAGCCATGCGTTGCTAGGTGGCAGAATGACTCTGCCTGCATACCCGGTCAATACCTGGTCCACTACCGCTTCACCCACATACTTCGGGTCCAGGAGGAGTTCCGGGAAATCGTGTAGAGTGGTCAGCTTTTCAACCATGGCGGTCCGGACGAAGTGAGGATAGACAATGCTATGTCGATTATCAGTGTGGGGCAGCATGCATACAAGGATTGTTTCTTGTGCTTACGTTGTCCGAACTCTTCTGGCATTGTATCTCATACGCAGCTCCTGTCCAAGACCCTCGTGGAAGGCCATGACAGATGCTTTGGAACTGGCGTACGTTGTAAGCTGTGTGGTGGATATGAAGCTAGAGGCAGACGCCATTGTCACAATGTGACCATGATTGCGCTTGCTCATAGCCGGAAGGAATTCTTGAACCATGCGCATCTGCGCAAAAACATTGACGTCGAACTGCCGCTTCCGCTGCTCCGTCGTCTCCTCTACTATGGTTTTGGCTATAGCAATACCAGCATTATTGATCAAGATGGAAGGATCGCCCACTTCCGCCCTCATCTGCTTTGCGGTCTCAACGACCATTTTATCCGAAGTGACATCGACGTGATAGTATTTCACACAAGCGTTTTCTATTGGAGAGTCAGACAACACTTCCAGTCCCGCAATTCTAATCCTGGTCCATACTTACCTAGCAGGTTGGGAGCGGGAGCAGCAATATCCCATATAGCGACCTTGATCCCACGCTGTGCAAATCTGCGTGCCATATCGGCGCCAATACCTCCAGACCCCCCGGTGATGAGAATAACTTCCTTAGTCCAGTCCCATGATTGGTCATCGACATAGTTGTTCAGACTCCAGAAGGAGTAGTACGCATTTATACGTTGCAGGACTTTGAATACGGAAATGCCAGCACACAGACTAACGACTGGAATGAGGAACATCTTGGGTGTCAGAATCATCCTTGAAAGGCCAGTTGCGTTGTGGATAATGACCTGAACAGGCCCCATAATGATGATTGACAGATGTGTTGTAAATTGCAAAATAGGCCGGACAAACCGAAGAAATCGCTGGAGAGCAGTGGTCGAAAGATAAAAAAGTGGAGGGTAAAAGCGAAACGAGAAGTAATTGGAGTGTAGTGGTATACGTCGAATGCGGGATGCTTTTGTAGGCAAGCTGGGAAAGTCGATGGTTAGTGAACTGTTACAGTCGTCATCCCGTTCGATAAAGCCTCCCTCGTATTGTTATCTATTCAGGACAAGTTCAATATATTGAGGATGAAGTGGTAGAAGCCTTCTATTGGAGCGGTTGATAGAATTAAAGATCCTGATATACAATATTGACTTCACAAAAGAAATTTGTTAGCCCGCTTTCAATGGCAGTTCAACATGTATAGGTCCTTGTGCAAAACGGAAATCTAGTTAAAATAACTACAGTTACGTTGTTGCTGTACTAGTTTGTTGTTGCTCTGCCGAGTTTCATGTCTCTGATAGGGCCTCTCGATGTCAAAATGTTCACAATGCTGCTGGCTTGAGCAAGGTAGTTGCTAAAGTGATAATATGAAGCAAATTTAAGCAAAGAAATTAAAATCTAGAAAGCACTCGATCATTCTACCTTTAACATGCTTATCAGGTAAGACTTATACCTACTTGACTCAACTTTAAACAGTTATGTGTAAAACACACCGACCAGCTAAAGAAGAGGCGGAAGATTCAATTCAGTCTACAATATAACTCCATCCATTATTCAAAAACTTGGAAACAATACAATACATAACCGACGAGATTAGAAAATCCTAAACTATCTACAGGACATTAAGCAGTAGCGGCAGCTTCCCTCTTCGTCAACACACTATCTACAATTTTCTCCAGCGTGTCCAACTTCGCATACTCCTGCACCTTAAACTTCAAATGAAATACCCTTCCAATCCACGAGTACAGCTCCATTGCAGTCAAGCTATCGAGCCCTAGGTCAACAAGCGTGTTGTTCTCCTTGATATCCGTGACAGGAATGAGCTGCAACTCAGCTACCTTACTCCGAACAGCCGTTAAGAGGAGGCGAGTGGCTTCCGCTCTATTTTCCGCGGAATCGATCGTGTTAGACAGCGAGCTCTTGTTGGCGACGACGGCGGCGTTTGATTGTTGTTCTTTAGCATGGCGCGTCATTAAGGGAGAAAAGCGGGGATCTTTGGCCCACGCCGGCAACCTGCTGGCGCCGCCGAAACCGGCCCCTGTAATTGACAATCCCTCGCAAGAAGATTGCAGCTGTCCGTTCACAGCTGCGGCTAAAAGAGAGAGGACATCCGACGTAGTGAGAATCTCACCCTCGAAATCGTCGACGTACTTCAGTTTTTGCAGTTTCTCGGCGTTTTCTGCCATGTAGCCGGCATCGACGACGGCTGTTAGGGCTAGGGCGGCGGCTGGGAGGTTCTGGCGTGTGCGGTATCTAGCAAAGGAGTCGAGGAAGGTGTTAGCAGCGGCGTAGGCTGAGTGTCCGGGTGTGCCGACTATGCCGGCCACGGATGAGATGAGTACGAAGAAGTCGAGAGGCTTGTTTTGGAGAGCATGGTGCAAGTTCCATGTGCCCATGACCTTTGGCCGGATGACGGCACCGAAATCAGCATGGGAGGTGGAGCTGAAGACGCCGCCCTGGAAGAACGAATCAGTATATAATATGTAGAAATTGAAAGGGATGCAATATCCAAGGGAAACTCACTCTGAATACCATGGCAGCATTGATGATACCCCTGATAGGGCCCTTGTCGGCAGCACATTGATCGAGCACTTCCTGTACTTGGGCCTTGTCAGTAGCATCGCAGGGCAGTAAGAAGACTTCAGCACCCAAGGTAGCTAGTTTTTCCACAAGCGTTTGCACCTCGGGGCTCATTGATGTGCTACGGGAGAGAAGACCAATCTTCCTAGCTCCGTTGTCGACCATCCATCTCGTGATGACTCGCCCGAGTCCACCTCCCCCGCCAATGACCAGGTAGACAGCATTAGGACTGAGTGAAGGTAGAGCTGGAGGGGGTAGTGTTGTCTGTATAAATATCAGCCGGCGATTCTTACCACTGTTTCGTGGTTGTATACATACCCTAATCGTGTCCCCCTTCTCAGGCACAAGCACTCTCCGGACTGTGTCAAGGGGCGAGACTTGTTCTAAAGCCTCATGCAACTGTCCGAGTCGGACTTTGTTCACGGATGAAGGGCCCTTGACGCTGTTCTTCGCAAATAGCTCGGTCACGGCATCGAGCACTGAAGCAGTTTGCGCGGGCAGGACGTCGGCTACAGCGTTCAGAGAAACTGCAGCAGCACTGCAGCCAGCGGGCAAGCGAGGTGCACGACTCCATTCTCCAATCTGGACGAATCGTCCCAGCGCTGCCAAAGCTCGCGAGATTCGGGCATCGTCGCGCTCATCAACCTTGGTCTTGGGGACAGGCTGGAGGATCAATTGCGCCTGAGCCGGCGGGATATCATTGAGACTGCCCACGACATGATTTTTAGGCAGCTCGGCGACAGCAAATACAGCATCCCTTTCCTCACAGGAAGCGACTACGGCGTAAACGTCGGCACCCACCGCTTTGGCAACTTGAATGGCAGCCTGTCCTGCAGCAGAGCCCGCCTCGAGAATGACAACGCGCTCGCCCGTGCGTATCCGACCTACATCAACGAGGGCAAGATGGGCAGCGCCAAACGTGGCGGGGAGCGTGGCGGCCACGTCAAGCGAGAAGGCCTCAGGCACACGAGCGATGCTTGTCTGGCGGGCGACTACAAACGTACCAAAGGCGCCTTGGGTATTTGCGAGGCCAAAGACCCGATCACCAACTTGCACTCGGTCAACATTCGAGCCGCAACGGACGACAGTACCACCGAGCTCGCGGCCTTGCAATGCCTGGACGTCAGCAACAGAAAGGCTCGCTGCAGCGACTGCAATCTCGACCTCATCGGCAGCCAGAGGCAGCGCCGAGGAAGATGACGTATCGGCGCGCTGCAGGAACAGCGATTGCGGCACGCCGGGGCGCTGCAGGGCGAAGGCGCCGCGAATTTCAGGATCGAAGGGCTCGTCCCGTGGCGGAACGACGCCCGTGGCGGCGTGCACATTGGCGTCCAACTCGTCGTCGTGCACAATGCGCGGCACAAAAAGCTGCCCACTGCTCTCGGTGAACTCCATCTCGGCCTGCGAATCCGCTTTCTTTGCAGCGGCGGCGACATGGCTAGCAACCTTGGCCACCAGAGCTACTTGTGCTGCGGCATTGCTGGTAGCAAACGGGTCGAGATCGAGGGTTGCGACCGATGCCTGCATCTCACTACGAACTGTCCGGAGCAAGCCGACTGCCATGCCCGCCGTTGGGTTTGTTGCCTTGAAGAAGGCTCCTCGAGTCACCCAGACCACTCCGTCGCAGGTTGAGAGGGCGTGCTTGACGGCATCGAAGCCCACTTCGTCGATATGGCCCAGCAAGCCCTCACCAACGTCCACCACTACACAGAACTTGGCTTCTGCTGGCAAGCCCTGCAACATGGGCACAACAGCGCAGCCCAGTTTCTTGCTCAGTATGCCAGCCAGACCGTTATCCCCTTCCGGTCCTTGCAAAATGTGCCATTTGGCCGTGGTGTCTGACGAAAGCTTTTCAGGGGCTTGCCACGCCAGCTTGTAGCAACCGTAGTGCGGCTCTGGCCACTGCAGGGGCAGCCTCTCTTCAACAGACAACTGCAGGCCGCGGATCTGGACGCTCGAGTTGGCGTCGTTGGCCATCGTTGCATCGATGGCGAAATAGCCTCCCTCGCGTTTCTGCGTAGATTGCTCGCTGCGGACCACTGCCTGAAGCTTCTGACCCGGCTTGTGTGAGCTACCACACACTATGTTCACTTCTTCAACGGATGTAGGCACCCAGACGTTGCTGTTGGCGCTGCCGGCTGGAGCACTTGTGGGGTCCAGGAAGGGTAGGTAGCTACCACACTGAATCAGTCCGTCGAGCGTAGTAGGATGAATGTAAAAGTCCGTCTCGTAGTGGTTTGGCATGACTGTCTCAGTATCCGACACGACCACTTCAGCAGTCGCCTTACCGCTGTCAAACCAAAGGTTATGCACGTTACGGAACATACCAACTCGGCGCGGCCCTGTCTTCGCAGATCCTTGGTAGAGCAGAGCGCTGCCGACACGGGTCTTGCACTCTCTGCGCACCTTGCTCCACCCTCCAGCTTCTTCGGCGGTTCCCACTGCCACTTTTTCGGGCGCCACATGACACTTGACAAGGGCGCGGCAGTGGTGGATCCATTGCTGTTGGGCCTCGCTCCAGGTCGACATCTCAAATTCCTGATAGTCACTCTCTGGGATTGGGCGGAGCTTGCTGGCCAGCTCGATGCGTACGCCTTCCTCCAGCGTGAGCGGGTGGAGCAAATGTACATCGCGCACCGAGAAGCCCGTAATTTCGATGTCGCTACCAGGGCTATGTGCTATGGTACGCTGCTTGCTCGCCTCTAATGCCGTGCAAACAAAGCCGGCGAGTGGGAAGGTAATAAAGGGTCCGACCTGGAAGTCGCGTAGCCATGGCATGTCGTCAAGCTCGAAGTTGTTAAACCACGACGTTTCACCGTCGCTGAATCGGGTCATGGCGTACCCTAGCAGGTCGTTACGCGGGAACGACCGCTGCAGGTGGTCGTCCCGAATCTTGGATTCAATCCAGTAGCGGCTCCTAGTCCATGGATATGGCCTGATGCCATCGACGAGATGTGGCCGGCCAGGGTGGCCACCCGCAACCAAATTAACTTGCGCCAGGTTTAGCCGTTGACCCAGGCTGTATAGAGAACCGGCCAACTTCAGCATCGATAATCGGGCATTCTCACCTCGCTGCAAGGTGGGTAGTGTCTCCGGTGGCTGCCTCACCTGCGCCCGAAGCCCCTTCATGATACTCTTGATGGCCCAGATGAGCGTGGGATTAGAACCGATCTCCACAATCACCTCAGGTGGTGTCTTGCTCTTCAGCAGCGCCGTAATGGCAGATGTGAACCGGACGCGGAACTTGGCGCTGCTGGCCCAGTACGATGGTTTTTTGACTGCAGCCGGGTCAATCCTGCGTCCCGCCATAGCTGAGAAAAATTCGACTTTATGTTGGGTGTCGGGGAAGAACTCGGCCATATAGATGTCCTCCTCGTAACGATCAACAAAGGGCTCAAGGAAAGGCGAGTGGTACGGGAAGTCAACGGTCAGTCTCTTGTGAGGCACGCCGTCCTCTTCCAGCAGCGTTTCCAGTTCATCCAGAGCAGCATCTTCCCCGGAGACTGTGATCGACTTCTGTGAATTCTCGCACGCGATAACAACTGTGCCGGATGTGACGATATCCAGGAGCGGTACCACATCCTCTACTCCAGCACTAATCACCATCATACCACCCTTAAAGTCTGGTTGCTCTTGCTTCAGCCTCACGCCCATCTGGCCACGCGAATACGCAATACGCATAGCCCCTGGCAGGGTAAGGAAGCCGCCGCCATAAGCTGCCGCCACCTCTCCACTAGAGTGACCTACTACTGCAGTAGGCTCGACTTCCCATGAGCGTAAGAGGTCCACAAGAGCAATCTGGACCGCTGTCGATGCTGCCTGACTCACATCGGCATCGTTAATCCGGGAAGTTTTCTCATCACCATACAGCTCCTCAAGAAGATTGAAAGTTGCACCAAACGACTCTACACATGCGGATGACTTCTTCAACGATTCAGCGAAGGCGGGGTAGCCAAATAGTTCACGACCCATGCCGAAACTCTGGGCACCTTGTCCGGTGAAGGCGAATGCAACCCGGGGATGATGTACAACGCGTCGCTGCTGGACCTGGGGCGAGGCTGTCTTGATCGCAAGATCATCTAGGCCTGAGGCGACGATGGAGGAACGCCAGCTGAGCTGGGAACGACGCTCACACAACGTATAGGCCAGATTCCGCATGGAGACCCGTCCCTCGATTGCGTCGTCCGTCTCCAGGAATTCCACCAGCTGCTCGCGGGTGCGGGCAAGAGCAGTCTCATCGTTGGCAGACAGGACGAATAGGAAGGGATCCTCTTCAGAAGAATCGACATCGTCAGTCGTTTCGTTCACGCCGTTAGTATATACTGGTTCGGGCGCCATTTTAATGATACAGTGCGCATTACTTCCTCCAAAGCCGTAGTTGTTGATGGCGACGTAAGATTTGTCTTTCGGCCAGGGTCGCGTTTCAGTGGGTACCTGGTCCTCAATCAGTTCTGATCATCCTCACCTGAGTCTGGAACTCCATACCGCGAAATTCATCTTCCGCAACTCTACGTTCTTGGCCTCGTCGCTTTTAAAGTTCGCATTGGGCACCACAAATTTCTTCTTCAGCATCATCGCGCCCTTAATCAGTGAGGGAAATCCGCTCGCTGACTCCAAATGGCCTACATTCCCCTTGACTGAACCCATCCATAGCGGTTTCTCTGGCGTTCTGGCGCTGCTTGAGAAAACCTCCCTGATAGCCTTGACCTCGATAGGATCTCCAACGCGCGTACCAGGGGCGTGGGCTTCAATGAAACCGAATTCGTCTGGCAAGATGCCGGTGCTGGCTTGAAGTTCCGTCATCAGCCTTGCCTGCAATCTTGAGTCTGGCATCGTGTAGCCATTGGTGTGCCCGTTGTGGTTCACACCAATGTGCGATAATACGCAGTGAATTCGGTCGTTGTCGCGTTGCGCCAGGTCTAGTGATTTCAATATAATACAAGCTCCACCCTCTCCGCGGGCGTAGCCCGAGTCGGTGTTGGGATCCAGAGCAGCTGTCTTCCCCTCAGCATTCAGCATGGTTAGGTTTGACAGCATATTCCACCGCCAGGGCGAGATGTTGAGCGCGCATCCCGACACAATACACATGTCCGTCTCGCCGGACCGAATGCTTTGCGCTGCCATCTGCAGGGCATAGAATGCGGATGAGCATGCCGTGTCAACGGTAACACTGGGGCCGGTCAGGTCGAACACATTCGACACGACGTTTGAAAGCATGCAGGAATGACCGAGTACGCCTACCTGCGCTGGCATGGAGCATAGGCTGTCTTTTACTTCGATCGTATAGTCGGAGCTATTGGCCGTTGAGAACACTCCGACTTTTGTGCCTGCCACGCTTTCTCTCGGCATCCCGGCGTCTTCAAGTGCCTCATAAACACATTCAAGCACGATCCGTCCCTGCGGGTCCTGCATGCAATCAGTCAACTACAAGTCAATTCTTTGGCCATGGTGGAAGACGTACAAACGAGGTTGCATCTGTCGCATTCATTTTGAAGAATTGGGCGTCGAAGCTGGTAATGTCCCCATCCAGGAAGTACCCATGATTCACATGAATCGAGTCCTTGCGCGCTTGGTTTGGATGGTAGAAAGCTTTCCAGTTGAACCGATCGCTAGGAAACTCTTTGTACCCGTCTTTAGAGTTGGTCAGCATCTCCCAGAAGTCCTCCAGCGAAGCCACGGCTCCAGGCATTCGGCAGGACATGCCGACGATGGCCAGAGGCTTGGGCACCGACGAATTCGCTGGCGCTTCCATTGTTGTGTGTGCGGTGAGATGAGGGAAACTAAAGGAAGACCAAAGGGGGACACAAAGAAATGGGGGTGTGAGCCAGCAATAAGTTGCCCTGGCGAGTAAGAGGCTCTTGGATGGTTTTTATACGATGACGGTCATGTCTCTTATACGAAAGATAATATCTGCACCTGTAGGCAGAGTCGCAGGATCGTAATCTTAGTTTCCCGAGCCTGAGGCCATTTTTCTAGGATCCCTTTAGTACATCGCTCCCAATCTCCGAACTGTATATGATCACAAAAACTAAAAATACCACGCCTCGAAGTTATTTCTCCATGAAGTGCCTATTGAAATATTGCGATTCTCTTAGAGTCTTTTCATACAAGAGCATACTATCCTCTACCTCTGTTCTCTTCATTTGTCAACAATGTTGTTGCTCGGTAGATTCCAACAACAGCCTTTTGACGTACATCAGCTCTTTGGAGCTGGTTGTCACCAACACATTTCGAAGTTTTAACCTTCTGCAACCCCATCACAGTAACAAGGAGTCAAAGCCGACACGCGCAAAAGAACACTTCAACGGCATTAATGTACAAGCCGCACGTCGTCATCGTCGTCCATCAACCGCTTGTCACACCAATATCCATATCATGCACGAGGTTAGGCGCAAGATAATTTATCCATCCTCGAAACCAGCTAATATCAGATAACCTAGGTTAAACTGATTCCAGTGAACCCTCTGCTTTCATCAAAGCATAACCGCGTCTTCTCGCTGCCGTCGAGATTGCATCTGTACAACGTACCGCCGAGGTCCGCTACGTATACATGCTTATTCACCGCATCGATCGTGAGCCCAATGGCCTCATGAAAATTCCTTACCAGTATCTGATACTTTAACAAAGGTGTGCTGTTCAAGCCTAGTGGCGATCCGGTGCCATTAAGCTGGAGTCTATTGAGCGTATTCCCAAACGGCATCTCGCCTCTATCCGTCCAGTAAAGGCTCAATCCTTCCTCGTAGAAATCCAAATCAACCGGCTCGGCAAGCCCTTCCAAAAGACAGACTTTGTCGGTCCTGTTATTGGCGCTCTCACCTTGAGGCACGTCGATGCCCGCGCTGAAGATGCGCCCTTGCCACCCTTTGGCCAGGCCCTTCTGCGTCCAGAATATTTTTCCCAGTCGATGAGATAGCGCGATCCCGACGCACCATCTTGTAGCATCTTTCCGATCGTTCTCATTGCTCTTGTCGCCGGTGCAAATGATTTGTTCTAGGTTGCCGCCTCCAAGGTCACAGCGCCAGATACCTAGACCTTCCCGATCAGCAACGTACAGTTTTTCGGTGCGGGGGTCAAGGGTGATTTGCTTTGGGGTGTTCAATATCCCTGCTTCAATGAGCTGCTTGTGATCGCTTCCATCAATTTTCGCCGACCATATGGTGCCATCCATCGTACCTGGATAGCCCATGCAGGTCCAGAAGAACCGCCCTTGAGATCTTGATACCGCGATGCCATCTGGTAGGTACTGCTCTTTGAACAACGTCCGGATATACTGGCCGGTGGTGGAGTATTCTAATACCTTTCCTGTCTTCAGAGAGTTGACTTCGCCGGATAAGCCGTTATCTAACACAAGTATCCTTGGTTCTACAGGCGTATTCGGCTCCATAACTGTACTTGTTTCTCCAAGTATATTTGGTTCCACTAACGTGCTTGGTTCCGCTCCCGTACCCTTGGCCTTTGCCTCTGGAGGGAAAAAGCCACCCTTATCACTCTTCGATCCTAACCTGCCTTTATCGACATACTCCCTCTTCAGGAAGTCCACGGTGTTCTTGGTCTCCAGACCTCGCTCTTTAGCAAAATTCTCTTCGATAATAGCAACGGTGTCGAGGCCCACAACTTGACAGCTCTATTAGTATCTCTGCACCCTCAAATTCGCGATCAGACTCACCATCCATGGCCCGAAACGGCCTCAGCCCGGGCACCACAACTGTTTCAAAAAAAATATCATCCACAGTCGCCGGGTCCGAAACACCCTCCGCAACCACCATGAGCAACTCTCTCTTCATCGCAGCCCAGACCCGATTATGGATGAAACCAGTCGATTCCTTCTTCGCAACGAACACCTTCGCACCCACCTCTTCCAACCTCTTAGCCAGGAACGGGAAGATGTCCAGCGCCGTACTCCCGTTCGTCATGAGTTCAACCGCCCGGACATACGGTGGCATGAAGTAATGCGTATTCAGCACACGCTGCCTTGCTTCACCCATCTTCTCCGAGACAGCCTTCGACCTGAACGACGACGAATTCGTTGCCAAAATGCTATCTCTTGCCGCGAGCCGCTCCAACTGGCCAAAAATCTTCTGCTTCACCTCTAACACCTCAGGCACACATTCAACGACGTGCCACGCCTCTGCCACCGCATCTTCCAGCTCACTGAAGAGCAGCTCCCCAGCTACAATCGCCCGCCCTTGCTGGTAGATCGCCACATTCTCGGTAAAGTATTTCAGCGCTTCGCGCTGCGCTTGCGCGTCCGGGTCGTGCATATGCACAGCGTAGCCCGCAGCCGCCCAGGCCGTCGCTAAGAATATTAGTGTTGGATTGAGAGGGTGTGAGTGTCGTACCGATTCGGCGGCCCAACACGCCGGCGCCGATGATTGCTACGGGCCGGGTCTTGTAGTTTTGTGGCTCGTGCCAAGGGTTGCTTGACATTTTCTTAGGGCGGGGAGCAGGATGTGATAGGGATTGAATAACGATTCGGAAGTGGGATATAAAGTGTTGTTGCTTATATAGAAGAACACTGTGGGTCGAGGATTGAGGAGTATTGCAGGGCGAGCTTGTGAGATCTAAGGAGATGAGGGAGTAGTTCTAGTCTTGCTTTAGGTTTTATGGCGTTGGGTAGGGCGCGGCTCTTAGGAGCTGATTCTTTATGGATGGGGCGAATCGGTTGGACTGATATCTGACTTTTTCTCGGCAAGCTTAGCCGACTACGGATAAGCTTTTCAAAAGACTTTGCCCACGCCAACGCACTAACGTATTGAAATAGTCAGATTAGCTAAAGCTTCCTCTATTTACAAGCAGAGCTTCCTCCGCTTATATTTTTAGTTTCTGAGAACGCCGGCTTTTCCTCAAGCCTAATGTAGTTAGTAGAATCTCCTCTTTAGATAATTTAGGCTTAATTATTCTAGAATTTAAAAGATCTTTAGCAATGTAGCATATGTAATACCTTAACAAGCAAGTTTTTAATTAACTTTCTAAAAAGTACAATACGTAGTATCTAGTATACTGCGGCTTCTAATTACGTGCAACCTGAATTAAAGCCCTAGTTGTAGAGCTGCAGCTGTGCAGCTTGTTGTGTCTACAGAAATTTCTCAGGCTGTTAAGTGTGACGGTGCTGCTTGTCAAGCTCCGCTCCTAGTCACATGACCGCGCTAAGAGCTATGCTAGCGCCTTGGCGCTGCGCAAGCTTTCTCTCGAGAAAAGCCTTCACCTCTTTCTCGCTTCCTAAAACGAAGCACAGGTCATATGACCTCCAAACAGGTCAGGTGAGGCCATACTGGCCTGTTCTGGGACATCCGGCCTTACAACAGCTTCTAATTACGTGCAGCCTGAACTAAACCCCTAGTTGTAAAGCTGCAGCTGTGTAGCTTATTATGTCTGCAGAAATTTCTTAGGATGTTTTGAAGCTCGAGGGCTGACTTACTGTGTTTTAGCGTGTAATGCACGGCCTCGCGTAATGCACGGTTCTGCGCGAAGCTGTCAAAACTTCAACCACCTCTCTCTCAACCAATATGGGCAGTATTAAGGCCGCTTTAGAGTCGCTGAAATTGCTAAAACCTAGAGAATCACTAAATTATGCTGCAGTAGCTAGGCAGTATAGCGTTGATTAATCTACGCTCTTAAGGCGTCACTAACGCGTTACCCGCCTGCGTGCAGAGAAACTTAAAAATCAGCAACTACTTAGCCTAGTGCAGGAGAAAGAGCTAGTAGAGTACATTAATAGGCTTTGCGCAAGAGGTCTATCCCCTTTAAGACAGATAATTTAAAATTTTGCAACAGAAATAGGTAGTAGGCAAGTGTTACAATCCTTACTCCAGAGAAATGGTTCTTTCGGGAGTACGTCGGCCTATAAGGGTGTGTTAACGAGGGGGTAGGACTTAGCTAGATCAGGTGTACAGTCTGTTAAGCAGAGTGCAGGGTAAGGCAGGGTTAAGAATAGGCAGGCTTGTGGTTTAACCTAGCAGCTGTATAGGGAGCTAGTAAACCTAATCTATAGGGATAGAAATAGAGGTATATGTAGTGCAAGATATATAAGACAGCAGAGTTCCCTTTGTAAAGGTTTTAATGCCTCTTAGTTTGTTAGATAGTAAAGACTAAATAATAAACTTAATAGTAATTACAACCTTCTAACTATAGTTATAATTAGGACTATATACATAGGGTCTACATGCGTTTGCATGCGTTGCATGTGTTGCATGCATTGCCTACAACAGCCTATAATGCCTACATTACCTGCAATGTTTTAGTCCCTATTAGACAGTGCATTCTGCAAGGCTTTTATCTAAAAGCTAAAGCTATTTCTTATCTGTCCTATCACGTAATTTGCTTAGTTTAGGGCTAAGCGCCTTCTATCTAACATTGTTTAGGCTGTGTAGGACAGCTAGTTAGGTTATTATAGTCTAACTGTTAGCTGTAACACGCAGGCTTCTCTTCTAGTTAGCGTTCTTACTGTTATGTTCTTTCTGTTGCGCATATTAGATTTTCTTTTTAGCTAGTGTATTTCTATCTTTAAAGGCTAGTTTAATATTTATCTTTTTTAACTATGCCTTATTAGGTTTCTTGTACTTCTGCTATTACCTATTACCTTTGTACTATTGCTTGTCTTAATCCTTATTGTTATATAAAAATGCGTCTCTATAGTCCTTACTAGTCTTATAGTTCTTCTTATGTAATGTCCTTATTATTAAATAAGTGCGTAGAGTGTGTGCAAAAAGGTAGTTATTATAATGCTTTTATTTCTAATGCAGCTTAGGATTACCTAGAGCGTAAGAAGAAGAAACTACGCAGGGAACTAGAGGCAGCTAAAGAGAAGAAAATAAGAGAAAAGAAGAAAGAGATATAGAAGTAGGCTAAGTCCCTAAGGCGTTTTTAATTCTTTATAGCTTAGTAAGAACAGGTTTAAAAACAGTTAAAAGTTCTAGCAAATTAAAGAGTAAAGTATCTAAAAAGAGACTTTTCCTTGCTAGATAAGCTTAAAGCGCTTAAAGCAAAAGCAGCTAGTCTTCCTCCTTCTTAGCCTGTGTTAAAGGGTTGTAGACTTTCTACATCATAGCTAGCTAGTGCTGCTGCAGTTTTAACTAATAATAGTGTTTTCTAGTCTAGAAAGCTTTCTCTAAGGTAGTTTTACTTAAAAGAGACTCCTAATATTTATAAAAGGCCTAAGGAGTGTTTATTAGGCTTTTAGCAGGTTCCTAAGTGTTTTTACTAGTAGGCTATCTTTTCTATTTTACTAAGTACCTATCTTCTTTATGTTCTAAAATTCTTTTTACTTTATATTCTTTTTCTTCTTCTTTCTATTCTGTAGTTGTAAGTAGAATATTTTAAAGTGTAAGTTTAAGTTTTAAGACATAGAACTAGGGGTGTATCTACATTTCTTTTAGTAGCTTAAGTTTACAAGTGCTAGGGCATGTTTATATAACTTAGTATAGTTTTATGTGTTTTTCTACTAACTTCCTAGAAAGTCTAGGTGTCTTAAAGTTCTTTATGTCTAAATATACATAATTATTTAGGTGTATTTCTAGTGCTAGTTTTTTTTCTAGTTTACTACCTTTTCTATAGCTTCTTTAGCTAATTAGGCTTCTCTAGTTAGTTTCTAGTGCAATTCTAGAAGTTTAGTTGTGCAGTCTATAGCTTCTAGAGGATTAGTTAGTTATAAGTTATAAAGCTTATATTACAGAGTGTATCTAAAATTAGCCTTATACAAGGTTTCCTTAGTTATAGCTAACTTTAAAGTATTAATAGTAAATTATGCTATTAGTAGCTATTTTGCCTAATTTATTTATTTATATAAGATGTATTTTTATAAGTACTTTTCTACTTCTATGTTTACTTTTTCTGTTTATCTATTTATCTATAAGTAGTAAGCAGTAAAAAGCTTATAATTAATTCTAAAGTGCTTAACTAAAGCTGTTTAGAATTTACTAGTAAATATTTTATTATAATTAAAAATAATAATCTTAGGGCAGCTGTAAGTAGCAAAGACATTTTTCTTTAATTTAAACATAAATTTCTTAGCTGTAATAGTTTTTTCTAATAGCTATAAGTAAATAAACTTAGTAGTTTTGTCTATAACTTATGTAATTATGTTATAGGGTCTTTTAGTGCTAAGCTTACATAAGGGCAGTAGTCTAGTTATAAAGTCTATAGTTATTATTATTTATAGTTAGCTAGGTGCTATAATTAGCTAAATTAGTCTATATAGTTTATGCCTTTATAAGTTGTTTTTGTTATAGGTATTGCATTTCTGTAGGACTTTAGTGCACAAATGCTTTAATTAGGGTATCTTTTAGAGTATAGCTGTCTTAATTTTCTTTTTTAGTAACCTAATTCCTAGGTGTCTAAACATAGAGGCCTTATAGCATTCTTATATAAGATTTTTTTATTCTTATTTAACTATTATAAGGAAGCATAGTAACTTTTTATAATCTAGTTCTTTATAAACTATTCCTTTAAGAGTTTCTTTAAAGATTATAAATTCTTCTAAGTTCTGTTTATTTGCCTTAAAGTAGTCTACGCGCCTACTTAAGGCGTTAGCTTGTTAGTTGCTGCTCCCTACTACATGTTTAATAATAAAGTTAAACTAGGTAAGTTCTATAGCCTATTATACATGCATTAGTAAAAGTTTCTTAGTAGTAAGAAAAGTAATAAGGTTTACATAGTTAGTGTAAATTATAAATTATTAACTAAGGCTTTAAAGTTCTACTTCCTAGCTTCTGCATGCATTTACTATAGCTTTTAGTTTCTTATTAGAGATAGTATATTTTTACTTTAGCAGTGTAAACTTTGCTAAGTAATAGGCTACTAGATGCTATTAGCTGTTTTTTTGTTTTTAAGATAGCGCTGCTTCTTTTACTTTTAGAGAAGCGTCTGTGTGCACTTTTGTTTCTAGTGTAAAATTATACATTTTAAAGATAGGGTAGCTTATTACTATTTATTTTAGTTCTTAAAAGGCTTCCTTTATCTCTGTTATTTATTAAAACTTCTAGGTTACTTTTTTCTTTAAAGTAGTGTCTATAAGAGGAAGGGCTATTTTTAAATAATTCTTAATTATTCTTTGTATATAGCTAGTAAGGCCTAGAAATCCTTTAATTTCTGTTACAGTAGTTAGTGTTAGCTAGTCTAATACCTTGCTTACTTTAGTAGGGTCTATTTTTATTTTCTTTTTATTAATAATAAATCTTAAGTATTTAGTTTTTTATACATTAAATTTACATTTTTCTAGTTATAGGTAAAGTCTGTACTGTTAGAGTTAGTTAAGTACAAGTTTTACTTTAGATATGTAGTCTGTCCTGTCTTTTTTAGTATATATTAGGACGTTGTCTAGATACATAAGTATAAATATATCTAGGTAAGAGTTAAGCGCTGTGTTAATAACTTGTTAAAAGGTTACTAAGGCGTTAGTTCGTCTAAATAGCATAATAAAAAGTTTATATAGTCTTTTAAAAGTTTAAAAGGCTGTTATCTATTTATGTTTTTTTTTATTTTTATTTTATTAAATCTATCCTAGACATTAAATTTAGTAAAGTGTTTAGTTCCTTTAAGCTAATTTATAATATTTTAGATAATTAGTAGAGGGAATTAATCTCTAATAGTGTTGTTGTTTAGAGTTTAATAGTCCTAGCATACTTATACCTTGCTATTCTTCTTCTTTATAAAGGTTACTGCTACTGCTACTAGACTATTACTTTCTTTAATATGTCCTCTAAATAGCATTTTATCTATGTATTCCTACAGGGCTTCTTTTTAGGCTTTTGTTAATAGTTGTAGTTTATGCGTTTTTAATTATAGGTTTAGTTTAAGATTAATAATGTAGTCCTAGGGCTAGTGTAGCAGCAGTTCTTCTAGGTCTTCTAGGGTTTTAAACATGTCTTTGTAATCCCTGTATTCTTTAGGTATCTTACTTATTTCTTAAACTATTTAGTAGATTCTAACCTAGTTAAAGTCCCTTTTTTTTTAAATTTTTTAAAGGAGATTTCTTCTAATTCTTTCTTTATTAGGTAGACAGCCTATGCTTTAGGTTTCTAGTAAAGAAATATTTTTAGTTTTTAGTTTATTTTGTTAGATTCTTTATAAAGTGCTAGCTGTGCTGCTTTTTTATTATTTTAGTAAGATAAAGACATAGTTTGCTAATTAATTATAGAATTATGTTAGTAGAGCTAGTTGTAACCTAATATTGCCTAGTATTTGTCTTCTAGTAGCAGTATGTTAAAGAATATCTAGTCTTCTGTACCTTCTGCTTTAGTAATAAGTTCTTCTATTTTTAGTTAGATTTATCCTACTCTGTATTTTATTAATAAGGCGTTAGCTAGAGATACCCTAAAAGGGTTTTTTTTACTTTAAAAAGGCATGTTTTTTTAGTTAACCTATCTTAAATTAATTACTGTAAATGTGCATCTGCTGTTAATTAAGGCAAGTCCTTCCTATTTTTAGCCTAGGTGTTAGAGGGTAATTTTAGTTATTAAGCTTTAGCCTAGTCTTTATTTTACTACAATAAAAACATAGAGTTCTTAAGGTGTTTTTTTATAGTTTATTCTGTTATTTTTTTTAACAGCTGTAGCTACATTTTTATATTCTTTAATCTAGTCTAATTATACTTTATATTTCTAATGTCCTAGTATTATGCATTCTGTTACAGTACATTATGCATCCTCTATTTTATAGTGGTATAGTATTTAATTATTTTATTAATGTGCCCTTTATTAGAAGTAATAGAACATGCATACTAACTTATTATTGCATTCTGTCTATAGTTCTTATTTATAGTCTATACTGTTTCTGCAATAGAGGCAATGTAGCATTTTATAGGTAGATGTTATACTAGTTAGCGTGTTATTATTAGATGCACTTCCTTATGTTCTATGTAGCTACTAGCTAGCCCTATGCTTAGTTAGCTAGTGTTTAATGCAGTATTTGTTACTGCACAGATACTAGGTATAAGGGCATTCTCTAAGGTTGTTTTGCACTAGTATTAGTTAAACCTATGTCTATCTAGGGTATTCTTTAGTTTTAATAATTTGTAAGGGGTAGTTCTAGTAAGCACATTAGAATTTATTATGTTGCCTACTTCTATAGGGGATACAGTATTTTTTATTTTATTAGGTTTCTAAGTCCTTACAGGTAACAGCTAGCGCAGGGGGAAGCGTATTAGTTTGTTCCTAGCATAGTTTAGGTGTTATTAGTAAAGTGCATTACTAGTTAAGTCTCTTTTCTTTATTAAAAATCTTTTAAAACATTTTCTATTATTTATTAATATTTATAACTGTGTAATGTGTCTTAGCAATTTCTTTTAATATACTATAAGTTTTAACATTATTATTAATGTGTACTTTATATATTAATTTTCTGCAGTCTTTTTAACAGTGTGTGTTGCTGCATTTCTAGTAATCCTTATAGGTAAATTAGTATTTTAGCTCTTAAGCAGAGATTTCTGTTATTAGTTGTCCTAAAGAAATTTTTTTTTTTTTTAATATTAGCAACATATGTTGCAGCTTAGGTATAGCCTTACTATTTTTTATAGACAGCAGCCTGTTCTAGTGCCCTAAAGACTTTATTAGTGTCTTATACCTTAACTTTCTAGTATTCTAATAGGCACTTCTTAAATTTATAATTATCTTTGCATTGCTAGCAGAGGCGTTTATCTAGCTAGTCTAGGATCTCTTGTTTTGTTAGGCCTTATTCTATATGCATTGCTTTAATAAATAGTCTACTATCTTTATTCTCTAGTTGTTTAGAGTCTAGACATTTCTAATAAAAGTAGCCTACTTTTTTACAGTTAAGGCATGCCTTCTTTTTAAGCTATTTCTTTTATTTCTTATTTAGAGGCAGCCTTACGCTCCTAGAGGTACTGCTTTTTTTTTTAAGGAAGCTACATATATGTCTAGCATAGCTAAGGTCTATAGGTTTAATGTTAGCCTGTGGAGTTTTTTTCTTTTTCTAGAACTAGTTAGTTTTTCTAGTTGTCTAGCTTTTTTCTTTTTTACTACAGTGTTTAGCATGTCTTTTGTTGTACGTAAGCGCTTTCTTAACGTAATCTTTAAAGCTCTTAGGCTTCCCTATGTAGATAAATTTGTTCTTAATAGTGTCTAAAAGCCCTTTATAGAACATTTATCTTATAGCTTTTTTATCTGTCTATCTGCAAATAGTAAGCAGTTCCCTAAAGCAGGCTGCGTATTATTAGACAAAGCTATTACTCTATTAAAAAGCGTCTATTCTATTAACTGCTTATTTTTCTTTGTTAACTAGCCTATAAATTATAGTAAGGGCTGCTTTAAAGGAGTTAATATTATTAAAAACTTTCTATGTTTCTAGTAGTAAGAGTTTACTAGTTATTTTATAGTTTATCTAATTATTAGCATAAGGTTAGAACTAAATAGCAGGCAATCTCTTTAGGTGTAAGCTTATCTAAGAAATTATTTCTTTATCTGTTTTAAAGGCGCCTTTATTATATTGCATGTAAAGGTGGCATCTAGTAAAGAAGGGTTTTAGATCCTTAGCAGAGCTATTAAATGCCTTAGGGGGGGCTAGGTGTAGAGTCTTTTTAGATTTAATACTAGTTTTTTCTTAAGTAATGTTTCTAAGGTTTGCTACTTCTAGCTATAGAGCTTAGATTTAATAGACGTTTAAGAGTCCTTATTATGCCTGTAGCTAGAGGTGCTGTTTAAGCTGTTTAAGCTTGTTTTAGAGGTAGAGTATTTGTTAGTTTTATGCTTCTTCTGTTGCTATAGGGGTCTAGCTAGTGCTAGCAGCTAAAGCACCTGTCATGCCAATGTCTAAGGTGGTAGTAGCTATACTTTACAGGTAGTGGTGATTACTGTTACAATCCTTACTCTAGAGAAATAGTTTTTTTAGGAGTATGTTAGCCTATAAGGGTGTGTTAACAAGGGGGTAAGACTTAGCTAAATTAGGTGTACAGTCTGTTAAGCAGAGTGCAGGGTAAGGCGGGGTTAAGAATAGGCAGGCTTGTGGTTTAACCTAGCAGCTGTATAGGGAGCTAGTAAACCTAATCTATAGAGATAGAAATAGAGGTATATGTGGTGCAAGATATACAAGACAGCAGAGTTCCCTTTGTAAAGGTTTTAATGCCTCTTAGTTTGTTAGATAGTAAAGACTAAATAATAAACTTAATAGTAATTATAACTTTCTAACTATAGTTGTAATTAGGACTATATACATAAGGTCTGCATGCGTTTGCATGCGTTGCATGTGTTGCATGCATTACCTACAACAGCCTGCAATGCCTGCATTACCTGCAATGTTTTAGTCCCTATTAGATAGTGCATTCCGCAAGGCTTTTATCTAAAAGCTAAAGCTATTCCTCATCTGTCCTGTCACGTGATTCGCTTAGTTCGGGGCTAAGCGCCTTCCATCCGACATCGTTCGGGCTGTGCGGGACAGCCAGTTGGGTTATTACGGTCTGACTGTTGGCCGTAACAGCAAGCTAGCAAGAGCTAGGTTAATTAATTTATTAAGAGGCACTCTATTAACCTATTATCTTAATAGACATCTAGCATAGACGCTGCGCGTAACAAAGCTAACTTAGCATTTAAGTACTCGCTATATTTTAAGCTTGTACGCAAAAAAATTAAGCAATATAGCATAGAACCACAGCATACCTATAATATAGATAAAAAGGGCTTTCTAATTAGGGTACTGTTAAAAATAAAGCAAATCTTCTCTAGACAGTAGTATAAGTAAGGTATTAAGTAGCAGCTTATATAGGATAGCAATTGCAAGTAGATTATAACAATAGCTTGCATCTGCGCTAACAGTAGCTCTCTTACGCCTATGCTAATCTACTAAGCTGTTTCTAACTATATACAAAACTTTTAGCTACAGAATTTTAACTTTTTTAAGTATTAAGCTTTCTTTGCTTTATTACTTACAGGTTAGACAAATAATAAACTAGGCCTAGCATAGCTTAAACATGTGTTTAATTGTGAGACTAAGGTAAAGGCGTAACAGGCGTACTAACTTTTGTTCCTAGATAGCTATAGATTGCATGTTTTAATAGAGTTTATTAAGTACTATAACAACAATAAGATCCTTCTAGCTGTATACCTGCTGCATGCGACCTATACACTGCAGCCTCTTAATGTCTGCATGTTTAAACCTCTCTTGTTAGCCTACTTAGCTAAGCTAGCTAGCTTTATAGATAGATGCTAGAGACTATTATTAATTAAGAAAAGAGACTTCTATAGCATGTTTAATAAGGCCTAGAAAACATCTTTTAAGCATAAAACTATTCTTAGTGCTTTTAAAGTAACTAGTTTATTACTATTTAAGCTGCAGGTAGTCTTAGATTAATTTTACTATAGGCAGAAGAAGCAACTATCCTCTAGTAAAAGCACTAGCTTAGCGCTTAGTGCAAAGGATTAGAAGAGGGTTAAAGGCTTTTTAGACAAGGTTGTTAGTAATCTTTATAAAAGAGACATATAAAAGCTTAAGAAGACTGTCTAGTTATTCTTAGTGTGTTGCATTCTTCTCTAGCGTAAGCTTAAGCAGGTTAAAGATGCGCTAATTAATAAGAAGAAGCGCTGCTAGCGTAGCAAGCCTCTCCTACTAGAAGCACCTCTAGAATATTATAGTGGTGCGACCTTCTAGTCCCTAAATAAGGTCTAAAAAGCACGTAATTGTTAAGCATAAAGAGATGCTAAAAAAGAGGCTCTACAGCTTTAAAAACAAGAGAAGGCAAAGTGTAAAAAAGCAGAGAAAGCTAAAAAGGCGCGCGCAGTTAAAGGGAAGAGGCATAGAGTAGTAATAGCAAAGGAGGCTTACCTGTAGGAGCTTAAGACAAAAGCAGCTTAACAAGAGAAGGCAGAGCTTACCTAGCAGGTTAATTAACAGCTTAAAAATAACCTCTAGTAGGCAATAAAGGGCAAGCAAAAAGCTCCTACGCCTATTGCTAGTACGCTGGAGGATTTTAATAATAATGCAGCATTAAATAAAGAGAGGGAGCTAGCATTAGGCAGGACTTAACGTGGCAGGCAAATTAACCTCCCTATAAGGTATTGCATGTAAATTATTGCTAGGAATAGAATCTATAGCATTTAATTAGTATTATAACAAAAAATCTATATAATCTATAATTTGTGTGAGTCTCTAGAGCTTCAAAAGTAAAAGGCGCGGATTGCCAAAATTGTGCATTACGCGAGGCCGTGCATTACGCGCTAAAACATGGTACTCAGCAGCTGAGAAACATCTATTGTATTCAAAAATCGGTGCAATGCTTGGCGTCACCCTCGCCTTTTTTTTCGCGCGCGTATTTTGCTAGCAAACTGCAAATTGCACTATGCAGCCACAAATCGCCCTATAATATTAATTAGTTAGGTAAAAAAGATAAGGCTATTTAAGTACATGTAACAGGCTATACTAACAGCTTTTCTAGTGTAATAGAACCCTATGTTTTAAGCTCACAGCGTTGCTGCCGCGCTAACGCGCTAACGTGTTCTAAACTTTTAACCTATACTTTTTATCTACAAGCAAGGATTAAGTAGTTGTACTAGGCTTAATATTTAGCACTTTTTTTGTACTAGAATAGCCTGTTAAAGTAATTATAAACTATAAAGACTGCTTTAAGCAAGCTGTTTATAATATAGAGAAAAATCTTAAGGTGTTTAACACTACTTAAAAGCCTTTAACAGCAACACTTAGGCAGCTTATTAAGATAAGCCCTTAAGACGCTAACACACTCTATAAAAAGCTAATTTAAAGTAGGTAGATGTATTAAAATAAGATTTACTACTAGTTACTTATAAAAAAAGGTGTTTACATTAGTTAACTAACTATTTTATAGTTTTTAAAGCAAAAAAAGTAAAGTAAGCATACCTTATAGCCTTTCTTAATCTATTATAATAAGTAACTTTATAAGATGTTTTACTAAAGCCTTAGGTAGTTTTGTTAGATATGCGCACCTACTGTCAAGACAGGAGGAACGCTGGACGAAAGCTGCTACATAGTACAAGCAATAAGCTTAAACAGTATGTTGCTGCAAATTGCAGCATGTTGCAGCTAGTCGCGCATAGGGCTAGTGCGCGAGGGACTTAGACTAGAAAAACAAAGCTAAGCAACATAAGCAGAGCAGATAGAAAAGAAAAAGAAACATTAATTAATTAATATAATTAATTATTATCTTATACATTATATCTAAACCTATTATTTATCTTAGGAAGCCTAGAAACAGTGCTTTAATCTAACAATTAAAAGTCTTAGTGCCTCTATTAATACAAAATAGCCACCTAGCCTTTTTAAGACGCAACAGTTGTTCTTTAAGACTACACCAACTACAGAGCCTAGATAATGCAGCTGCAATTAAGATGTGTAGCGCACAGCATCTAGCCGCAAGTAGATCCTAAGTTAACTATCTAAATAATCTCTAAACTAAGAGCTCTAGAGATGCTGCTAATAGCTAAGTTTTTACTAGCCTCTAATGTTAAAACGCCTATGCACATAAACAAGCTATTAATAAGTAGTCTTAGAGCCTTTAAAAAAGCTATTAAATACTATAAAATTAAGACTAACAAGTATAAAAGTAATAGATATAATTATAAAAAAGAGTAATTAAGCTTTTAACAGATTGTTGTCTTTATCTAGTTAATAGTTAGCCTGCATCTGCAGTGTACATGCTGTTCTCTAGATTAACTACTTAAATAGTAGATTATAAACTTTAAAGCTATAGTTAGTGTTAATAACTAATTTAAATAAAAATATGTGTGTAACTAATATAATACATTTTTAAAGCTACTAAGAAACATAAGTACATAAGACCTATAGCTAGCAGAGTATAATTACGCTGCTATAGAAGCAGAGACATAATATGTTCTAGAAATAATATAGTTTAATGCTGTTATAAAGAACTTTCTAACTACTATAAATAAAGTTTCCCCTTATTAGTTTATAACTTTTTAAAAAAGTAGATAGTTTACACTAAACATATATTAAAAAAATAATAAAGTGCTTTTAAAAACACATAATGTTAAATTATTTAATATATATAAAAAAGCATAAAGCTACTTTTATAATAGATAACTTATTATATTTTACTAAAAGTAGAAAAACTACTTAGAGCATAAATAGAGACACTTATAGTGCAAAAGTTGTAATGTTAAAAAAAATAATAAAAAGTTATTTTTAAGCTAGAAGCCTACTAAAATAAAAGGCACTAAATGTTCTATATATAGACATATCTATGCACTAAAGAATTACTTCTATGTCTATCTAAACAGAGCACTAGACTAGTAGAAGCTAAATAAAAAAGTTAAAAAGCTTATAGCATTAAAGTGTAAGCATAACTTAGAATTTTAAGGCTTACTTAAAAGGTAGTGTAGATATAATTTAAGAATACTAATTTTAAAAAGTTTACATGCACTTACACTAAAGATATAAAAAGACTAACTTAAAAGCTAAAAAGTATTAAAAATTAAGGCAGCTACATTGCTAGCTATAGTTAGTTAATTTAAACTAGAATAGATATTTACTAAAAGAATTATTTATTCTTAACTTAAGCTTAATATGCTATGTTATAAATAATTTTAATTAAATTTATAACTATTATTTACTAACACTAAAAAACTTTATCTAGTTTAAAAACTTTTATATATAGATTTAAAGCTATAAATTAATTACACTAAGCTTAAAAAGTAAGTATAAAACACATAGTTAAGTATATAGTCTTATACTATATAATGTTGCACTGTGCCTAGACCTGTTATGCAACCTAGTCTTATTTTACCTACTATAATAAAAAGGAATTTAGTAAGACACATAAGTAAAGCTAACTACTTTAAAGGCTTTAGATAAGATAATAATTAAAGATTTTATAAAGATTTATAGCTAATAAGTGTTAAAGTACTATCTACTATAAAAAGGCTTATATTATACACATATAATTAACACAAGAACTAAATATAGTCTATAAAAAGTATTAGTAGAGCTATAGCATAAGTGTCTTAGACACCCTAGACTAGCTACACTTAAACACTTTATATAGTAAGCTAAAAATGTGTAAATTAAAAAAATTATAATAGTTTAATATAACTTATAACTATAGCAAAGGTAAAATATAATAATAAATTAGCTACACACTATAAATTAGTAATAGTAGACTTAGTAAAAGACTATTAATTAATTTTTATGCATATAAAGCATAAAGTATTAACGTACCTAACAGGTTGGCTAGGCCACTTTTGCCAAGCCCCTACTAAACTCTACCTATCTACATAATGCCTTAATAACAACACTAGATTAAATCTTCTAAAGAACGTTAGATATAGCTTGCTCTTTAGGCTCTTAAATAAGACTTAAAACTCTTCTTATAACGCGCTGCAGCTATCTATAATGTCTCTTACACAACACTAAGCAATTAACGCGCTAGACAGCCTTTACAAGCAGAATGCTAGCCTAAATTAAAGAATCTAACTAAGCTTAAAAAAAAAGTAGTTGTTAAGTACATACTTAAGCTTATTATGCGCAGATTTCCTTCTAGGCTTACAGCTATAGCTAATATAGCTAATTCCTTGCCTATAGAGCGCAATGTAGGCCAGGTTAGCTTAAACTAGACTAGTATGTAGGTTAAGCACTGCCCTAAGTTTATAATAAAGTTTAATTACAAGTATAATTATAAGAGAGCGCTTTATAAAGATCTAAAGGTTATCTAGGGCTAGTTTTGCCTAGTAGCTAACATAAAAGCTAAGTACAGTATCTAGAATAAAGACAGGTATAACTTTAACAAGTTAGGCTTTATAATAGGCTAGATATTAACTAGAGCAGTTATTATAGCTTTAGAGAGATAAGAACAGCTAAAGGCAATATAGTAAAGTAATAGAAAGTAGATAATAGTTATTTAGAGCATTAACATAACAAAGTAAGCTATAAGATTATAAAGCTTTAAGCAGTAAATAAGGCTACTACATAATGTAGATTGCATAAAAGAAAGTAGATTTAGGCAAAAAAGACTTTAATAGTTAAGAATAGAGCTTATCTAACTGCTCTAAAGGAGTTTAAAGCGCGTAGTAATAAGAAGAAGCTAAAGACGCAGGTGCGCGCTAAAGGAGGTAAGCTAAGTTAAAAGTAATGCAGGCAGTGTAATTAGACTAGGCATAACTTGCGTACATGTAAGTAAGTAGTAGAAGTAGACTTTAAATAATATCTTATGTTGTATTACTTTATACAGGGCTAAAGTAGGCTGTTTTGCAAGAGAATAGGGTGGTTTTAGTAGGGGCTTAGCAAAAGTGGCCGGCCAACCCGTGTGGCCGGCCAACCTGTTAGGTACGTTATAAAAGAGTAAAGTTAAATGCTAATTACTAATAAGTATTCTAGCCTCTAGTAGGACCTTTACTTTAAAAATAATAGGCCTACTAAATTAATTATTAAAGCTTTTATAATTTTTTTTAAAGAACTATTATAATATTACTATAAAAGTTATTAAAGCTAATAATAAAATTATAATAGTAAAACTAAAGGTAGAACGCTAGCTAGGATTATATAAAATAACTGTTAAGCCTTTAGCACTAAATACATAAGCCTAGAACAGAGGAGCTAAACGCTTAAAAGGTGTAAATAAAAAGAAGTTATAGGCTATGCAACTAGATGCTAACCTACTATAAAATATATAGCTATACATTACTAGAGCTAGTGTATACTTATATAATTAGACGCTAAACTATGCTAATAACTAGAAGACACTATATAAGATCTTCTTTATATAAGTAGCTTTAAATAATAAAGTTATTATATTAATTTAAAAGCTAAGCTTTACACATTTAAAAGCTTATAGCTATAAAGTATTTATAATAACTAATAACACACATTAAAATAAATCTAAGCTATAAAAGCTAAACTTAAAGGCGTAGATTAAATATCTAGTTAGGTACTAATTATTAAACATCTACTAACGTACTTTATAGGCGAGTTGCTTACACACCTAAGTCGCTTACTTTTGCTAAGACCCTACCCTAACAAACTCTATTATAGCCTATAACAACCCGCTCTAGAACTATATAGTACAGTACAGCCTAGAATATTATTTAGATACTACTTCTGCTTCTTGCTTACATGTTTGCGTATTATGCCTAGTCTAATTGCACTATCTGCAGCGCCTTTAGAATAGCTTACCTACTTTAGCTTACACCTGCTTCTTTACCTTTTTTCTATTACTGCGCGCCTTAAACTTCTTTAAAGCTGTTAAGTGTAAGCTTTTTTAAATTATTAAGGTCTTTTTTACCTTAATTTACTATTTTTTATGTAATTTATATTATATAGCAGCCTTATTAGCTGCTTAAAGCTTAGTAATTTTTTATTATACTAACACTAGCTTATGCATAATTATTACTTCTCTTTTTAAAACTTTTTTAAACACTTTAACTATAAAAGTTAGTAAACTATTTATATGCTTTTAAATTTTTATTTTTATAAGCATTAATTATAACTTAAGTTTTAAAGTATTACTTAGAGTTTATAACTGCTAGGGCTTATTATATATAAGTAGTAGTAGTAATAGAGTGCGCAACTTTATATTAAGGCTTATTATAACTTATTATAAGTTAAAAGAAACTAATCTAATACTTTAAAACTTTTTTTAAATATTACTAAAAGTAATTATAGCATTATAAGCTACTTTAAAGTATAGTAAAAACTTTATTTTTATAATATAAGTAATCTAGTTATGCATAAGGTTTTTAGCTTAGCGCTTATACACTTTTTTAAAAAAAGTAAAATAACTTATATTAAGTAGCTATAAAAAGTGTAATAAGTAAAAAAGTATATAAATAGTAATAATTTTATTATCTTTATAGTATTACTAAAAATAAAGTAAGTTATAGCTTTTATACCTATTAATAACTAGTAAATAGTAGCTACTAATAGTACACTTTTTTATATGCGCGTTAAAGTGCTTTAACTAGTCTAAACTAAGCTAATTAGTAGTCTAGCTGTGCTTAGAGATTATAATAACTTAATTCTAAAGTAAATTTTTATTTTTATACTAGTTTAAAAAGTAGTTACTACTTTAAAAAATAATAAAAAGTAAAATAGCTTACTTTTTAGCATTAATGCTTTAAATAGCTATTATTTACTTCTAGTTACTTAGCTAAACTGCTTTTAGCTATTCTTATTTCTTTAAACTTATAATAACTACTTTAGTAGATATCTAGCCTATTATAAACTTTATTTTATTAAAGTTATATATATTATTATTCTAAATACTATACTTAGCTTTAATATTTTTTATAAAGTTAAGCTAGCTTTAAATTACTATAAAATTTTTATAAAAAGCTTTTTTATAGTTATACTTACACTTAAACTTTACTTTAAGCTTTAAGTAATACTTAATAAATATATTAAGCTAGTTTATGCTAATATAGCCTATATTATACTTAGTGTGTAAAAAATTAGCTATATTAGCTATAGCTACTAGCTAGAAGAGAAATTCTTATGCATCTAGCTTAAGTATATGCTAAATAATTACTTACTTTTTATTATTATCTAGCTTTTATAAGTTAGCTATATAATTAGCTTAAAAAGGTTATTTAGCATGTTAGTTACTTATTATCTTTTAAAAAACCTTATAAATAGCTGCAGCGTGTTAGTTAAAAAATATTATATTTTATTTAAAAGCTTAAAGTGTAAGCTACATCTAACATTTTTTTAACATATTTAAGTAGTGTTATTAGAAATGCATTAGTGTAGAAAAAGTAGTGTAGTAGAGTCTTAGCAAAAGTAAGTAACTTAGGTGTGTAAGCAACTCGCCTATGAAGTACGTTATGTATAAATACTACTGCTAGTAAAAGTAATTTATATATATAATGTTATTTTTAATAAACACTTAATTTTTAGTAGTAAGCCTAAAGACTTAATAAATAACTTTATATATAACGTACTTCATAGGCAAGTTGCTTACACACCTAAGTTGCTTACTTTTACTAAGACCCTACTACACTACTTTTTTTACACTAATGCATTCCTAACAACACTACTTGAATATGTTAAAAAAATATTAAATATAGCTTACACTTTAAGCTTTTAAATAAAATATAATACTTTTTAACTAATATGCTGCAGCTATCTATAAGATCTTTTAAAAAATAATAAGTAACTAACGCGCTAAATAACCTTTTTAAGCTAATTATATAGCTAACTTATAAAAGCTAGATAATAATAAAAAGTAGGTAATTATTTAGCACATACTTAAGCTAGATGCGTAAGGAATTCCTCTCTAGCTAGTAGCTATAGCTAATATAGCTAATTTTTTACACACTAAGCATAATATAAGCTATATTAGTATAAACTAACGTACTTTATAGGCGAGTTGCTTACACACCTAAGTTGCTTACTTTTGCTAAGACCTTACTACACTACTTTTTTTACACTAATGCATTCCTAATAACACTACTTAAATGTGTTAAAGGAACATTAGATGCAGCTTATGCTTTAGGCTTTTAAATAAAACATAACACTTTCTAACTAACGCGCTATAGCTATCTATAGAGTTCTTTAAAAGATAATAAGTAACTAACACGCTAAACAACTTTTCTAAGCTAATTATACAGCTAACTTATAGAAGCTAGATAATAATAAAAAGCAGGTAATTATTTAGCACATACTTAAGCTAAATGTGTAAGGATTTCCCCCCTAGCTAGCAGCTATAGCTAATATAGCTAATTCTTTACACGCTAAGCATAATATAGGCTATATTAGCATAAACTAGTCTAATATGTTTGTTAAGTGTTACTTAAAGCTTAAAGTAAAGTTTAAGTGTAAGTATAACTATAAAAAAGCTTTTTATAAAGATCCTGCAGTAATATAAGGCTAGTTTAACCTTATAAAGAATATTAAAGCTAAGTATAGTATCTAAAATAATAACATATACAACTTTAATAAGATAAGGTTTATAATAGGCTAGATATCTACTAGAGTAGTTATTACAGGTTTAGAGAGACAAGGACAGCTAAAAGCAGTCTAGCTAGGCAACTAGAAGTAGACAACAGCTATTTAGGGCATTAATGCTAAAAAGTAGGCTATTCTGCTTTTTATTATCTTCTAAGGTAGCAACTACTTTTTAAACTAGTATAAGAAGAAAAATCTACTTTAAGATTAAGTTATTATAATCTCTAAGCGCAGCTAGACTACTAATTAGCTTAGTTTAGACTAGTTAAAGCACTTTAACATGTATATAAAGAAGTGTACTGTTAGCAGCTACTATCTGCTAGTTATTAATAGGTATAAAAGCTATAACTTACTTTATTTCTAGTAATACTATAAAGATAATAAAATTATTACTATCTACATGCCTTTTTACTTATTACACCTCCTACAGCTACTTAATATAGGTTGTTTTACTTTTTTAAAAAAGGCGTATAAGCGCTAAGCTAAAAACCTTATGCGCAACTAGATTACTTATATTATAAAAATAAAGTTCCTGCTATGCTTTAAAGTAGCCTATAATACTGTAATTACTTCTAGTAATATCTAAAAAAAGTTTTAAGGCGCTAGATTAGTTTCTTTTAACCTATAACAAGTTATAATAGGCCTTAATGTAAAGTTACACACTCTATTACTACTACTACTTATATATAATAAGCCCTAGCAGTTGTAAACCCTAAGTAATACCTTAGAACTTAGGTTATAATTAATACTTATAAAAATAAAAATTTAAAAGCATATAAATAGTTTACTAACTTTTATAGTTAAGGTGTTTAAGAAAGTCTTAAAGAGGGTAGTAATAATTACATATAAGCTAGTATTAGTGCAATAGGAAATTACTAAGCTTTAAGCAGCTAATAAGGCTGCCACATAACATAAATTGCATAAAAAAAAAGCAGATTAAGGCAGAAAAGACTTTAATAATTTAGAAAAGCCTGCGCTTAACAGCTCTAAAGAAGTTTAGAGCGCGCAGTAACAGAAAGAAGGCAAAGAAGCAGGTGCAAGCTAAAGTAGGTAAGCTATCCTAAAGGCGCTGCAGACAGTGCAATTAGACTAGGCATAACGCGTAAACGTGTAAGCAAGAAGTAGAAGTAGTATCTAAATAATATTCTAGGCTGTACTGTACTATATAGTGCTAGAGCGGGTTGTTATAGGCTATAATAGAGTTTGTTAGGGTGGGGTCTTGGCAAAAGTGAGCGACTCGGGTGTGTGAGCGACTCGCCCATGAAGTACGTTAGCTTAATATATTTATTAAGTGTTACTTAAAGCTTAAAGTAAAGTTTAAGTGTAAGTATAACTATAAAAAAGCTTTTTATAAAATTTTTATAGTAATTTAAAGCTAGTTTAACCTTATAAAAAATATTAAAGCTAAGTATAGTATCTAGAATAATAACATGTACAACTTTAATAAAATAAAGTTTATAATAAGCTAAATATCTACTAAAGTAGTTATTATAAGTTTAGAGAGATAAAGATAGCTAAAAGTAGTCTAGCTAAGTAAATAGAAGTAGACAACAGCTATTTAAAGCATTAATGCTAAAAAGTAGGCTATTTTACTTTTTATTATTTTTTAAGGTAGCAACTACTTTTTAAACTAGTATAAAAAAATCTACTTTAAAATTAAGTTATTATAATCTCTAAGCGCAGCTAGACTACTAATTAGCTTAGTTTAGACTAGTTAAAGCACTTTAATGTGCATATAAAGAAGTGTACTATTAGTAGCTACTATCTACTAGTTATTAACAGCTATAAAAGCTATAACTTACTTTATTTTTAGTAATACTATAAAAGTAATAAAATTATTACTATTTATATGCCTTTTTACTTATTACACTTTTTATAGCTACTTAATATAAGTTATTTTACTTTTTTAAAAAAAGTGTATAAGCACTAAGCTAAAAACCTTTTATATATCTAAATTACTTATATTATAAAAATAAAGTTTTTACTATGCTTTAAAGTAGCTTATAATGCTATAATTACTTTTAGTAATATTTAAGAAAAGTTTTAAAGCGCTAGATTAGTTCTTTTTAACTTATAATAAGTTATAATAAGCTTTAATATAAAGTTACGCACTTTATTACTACTACTACTTATATATAATAAGCTCTAGTAGTTGTAAACTTTAAGTAATACTCTAAAACTTAGGTTATAATTAATACTTATAAAGATAAAAATTTAAAAGCATATAAATAGTTTACTAACTTTTATAGTTAAGGTGTTTAAAAAAGTCTTAAAAAGGGCAGCAATAATTACGCATAAGCTAGTGTTAGTGTAATAAAAAATTACTAAACTTTAAGCAGCTAATAAGGCTACTATGTAATATAAATTACATAAAAAAAGTAAATTAAAGCAAAAAAGACTTTAATAATTTAGAAAGGCCTACGCTTAATAGCTCTAAAGGAGTTTAAAGCACACAGTAACAGGAAGAAGGCAAAAAAGCAGGTGTAAGCTAAAGTAGGTAAGCTATCCTAAAGGCGCTACAGACAGTGTAATTAGACTAGGCATAACACACAAACATGTAAGCAAGAAGCAGAAGTAGTATCTAAATAATATTCTAGGCTGTACTGTACTATATAGTGCTAGAGCGGGTTGTTATGGCCCATAATAGAGTTTATTAGAGTAGGGTCTTGGCAAAAGTAAGCGACTCAGGTGTGTAAGCAACTCGCCTATAAAGTACGTTAACATAGTAAAGAAAATTACTATATATATTAGAATAATTAAGCTTCTAACACCTAGTTATTAGCTAAAGATAGGGTTATTTTATAAAGATAATACTATAAATAATATATTAAATTTTAATAAAGTAAACCTACTAGGCTACTATTAAGAAAGAAAGATTAGAGATAACTATCTATCTTTTTAAATACTCTACTACCTATAGCATTACTTATATAGTTAATAGCTAGAGCTGCACTAAATCTAAGCTAAATAGAATTAATAAAAATACTATTTAAAAAAAAACACTTTATAAAAGCTAGCTGCTACTTTTACTATTAACTTAAAAGTAACTAGAGAAGCACCTTTTATATAAAATGTTTAAGGTAGTAGAAAAAACATACCTAGATAGTTATTAGATAATAAAATTCTAGACAGAGGTCTAAATAAAGCTAATTAAGGCAGCTAAACAGCAGATTTTAGATTATATGTAAGTGTATACTTAAAATACTACAACAGTTCATAAATGATCTGTAAAAGCAAAGCTTGCTTAGAGTAATTGTCGCAACTGCTAATTAGAGAGCTTAGGCGCTAATTGTCTTAGGCTGCTTGTCTGAAACACAGGCGCGACACCAGGCCTATGTGCGCGACGCTAGGTCCCTGTGCTCTTCTTACGCAACAGTAATAGTTAGCACATTAAAGTAGGTTGTCTAGGTTAAAGAATAGTTACAGTATAATGCTTAGCAAAATAGTATTAGACAGGTAATAGATGTATAATAACAACATTTAACTATAGCATGTAACTAATTACTAACACACTAATATAGCTAATGCTAATCTCTAACACACTAGTTAATATAGCTAAAAAAAAAAAAAGTAAATAATAGCTAGCTCTAGCTCTTAACGCGTTCCTGCCCTTACAATAGTCTTCCTTTGTCACAGTTATGTTACAGCTATCTAACCCCTAAGTACCCTAAGGGCTTTGCACAGGGTATATAGGCTCCTTAGCCTCTGTACCTCTGCCTCTAACCCTAAGGTTTACTCTCTCTTGTTACCCCCTATCCTGCATTCCCTCTCTGTGGCCTGTGTTTCCTGCTTAATACCTCTTACATCCTCCCCTTTGCACCTTGCGGTCTCTAGCGTTGTGTAATAAGGTAGACGCCCCGCCTGCTAAGCTAATACTATGCAACTTTCCCTACTGTACTAAAAGGTACGCACAAGAATACTTAAGCTAAGTATTCTTGCATAGTATAATATATATATAGATAATGCTAGGGCTAGCACTAGCACTAGCAGTTGTCTCTAGTCTAGCCTAAACCTTTATAAGCAAGAGAAGGCCATGTGGTTAACTGTGCCTACCTTGTTACACATTGCGCCTGTTCCTTTCACCGCCTAATACTGCTACGCTATGCCTAATACTGCTACCTAATATCTTTAATTTAATTGTTTTAGCATTAAAGCTCTAGTTGTAGAGCTGCAGCTTGTGTAGTTTGTTGCCTCTGCAGGAATTTCTTAGAGTGCTAGGGAGCTCTAGCGCTGCCTCTGCCTCTGCCTCTGCCTCTCTATCGCCGCAAAGATTAATGTAGTACATGTAATACCTTAACAGGCTGTTTTGCTTGTACAACTGCTAGTTTAGCTTCTTTAACTACTGTTTAAATATAATAGGCTAATGCCTAGAGGTGTTAGTAAGAGATTACCTGCTAGTGTTAAGAAATGCATAAAGTAAATTACAGCAAATTGTAGCAAACTACAGCAAATTGCAGCAAACTACAGCAAATTGCAGCAAACTACAGACAACTGCAGCAAACTACAGCAAATTGCAGCAAACTACAGCAAATTGCAGCAAACTACAGCAAATTGCAGCAAACTACAGCAAATTGCAGCAAACTACAGCAAATTGCAGCAAACTACAGTAAATTGCAGCAAACTACAGCAAATTACGGCAAACTACGGCAAACTACGGCAAACTACAGCAAACTACAGCAAACTATAGTAAATTACAGCAAACTACAGTAGGTTACAGCAGCAGGTAGCAATCTCTAGTAGATATTAGTTGTGTTACAAGTAGTTCTACGTATAGAGAGGGTTATAGAGGGGTAATGTCTCTAGAAAAAAAGCCTTAAAAAGGGCAGCAATAATTATGCATAAGCTAGTTTAACGTAACGTACTTCATGGGCGAGTCGCTCACACACCCGAGTCGCTCACTTTTGCCAAGACCCCACCACACCACTCTTCCTACACTAATGCATTCCTAACAACACCACTTAAACGCGTTAAAGGAACGTTAGATGCAGCTTGCGCTCTAGGCTCTTAAACAAGACGCGACACTCTCTAACTAACGCGCTGCAGCTATCTACAGGGTCCCTTAAAAGACAATAAGCGACTAACGCGCCAGACAACCTTCCTAAGCTAATTGTACAGCCAACTCACAGAAGCTAGACAATAACAAGGAGCGGGTGATTGTTTAGCACATACTTAAGCTAGATGCGCGAGGATTTCCCCCCTAGCTAGCAGCTGTGGCTAATATGGCTAATTCTTTGCGCGCTAAGCGCAATATAGGCTATGTTAGCATAAACTAGCTTAATACGTTTGTTAAGCGTTACCTAGAGCTTAAAGTAAAGTTTAAGCGTAAGTACAACTATAAAAGAGCCCTCTGTAAGGATCCTGCAGTAATTTAAGGCTAGTTTAACCTTATAGAGAATATTAAAGCTAAGTATAGCATCTAGGATAACAACACGTACAACTTTAACAAGACAGGGTTTATAATAGGCTAGATATCCACTAGAGCAGTTGTTACAGGTTTAGAGAGACAAGGACAGCCAAAAGCAGTCTAGCCAGGCAACTAGGAGTGGACAACAGCCATCTAGGGCATTAATGCCAAAGGGTAGGCTATTCTGCCCTTTATTATCTTCTAGGGTGGCAACCACCTTTTAAACTAGTACAAGGAGGAAAATCTACCCTAGAATTAGGTTATTGCAATCTCTAAGCGCGGCTAGACTACTAATTAGCTTAGTCTAGACTAGTTAAAGCACTTTAACGCGCATACAAAGAAGTGTACTGTTAGCAGCCACTGTCTGCTAGTTATTAACAGCTATAAAAGCTATAACTTGCTTTATTTTTAGCAATACTGTAAAAATAACAAGATTATTACTATCTACATGCCTCTTTACTTATCGCACCTCTTATAGCCACTTAATGTGGGTTGTTTTGCTCTTTTAAAAAAGGCGTATAGGCGCTAAGCTAAAAACCTTATGCGCAACTAGATTACCTATATTACAAAGATAAAGTTCCTGCTATGCTTTAAAGCGGCCTATAATGCTGCAATTACTTCTAGTAATATCTAAGGAGGGTTCTAAGGCGCTAGATTAGTTCCTTTTAACCCACAACAGGTTATAATAGGCTTTAATGTAAAGTTACGCACTCCATCACCACTACTACCTGTATACAACAAGCCTTGGCAGTTGCAAACCCTAAGCAATACCTTAGAACTTAGGTTGTAATTAATGCTTGTAAAGATAAGGATTTAGAAGCATATAAATAGTTTACTAACTTCTATAGTTAAGGCGTTTAAGAAGGTCTTAAAGGGGGCAGCAATAATTGCGCATAAGCTAGTGTTAGCGCAACAGGAAATCACTAAGCTTTAAGCAGCTAATAAGGCCGCCACGCGACGTAAATTGCATAAAAGAAAGCAGATTAAGGCAGAAGGGACCTTAACAATTTAGGAAGGCCTGCGCTTAACAGCTCTAAAGGAGTTTAGGGCGCGCAGTGACAGGAAGAAGGCGAAGAAGCGGGTGCGAGCTGAAGTGGGTGAGCCATCCCAAAGGCGCTGCGGACAGTGCAATCAGACTGGGCATAACGCGCGAACGTGTAAGCAAGAAGCAGAAGTAGTATCTAAATGATATTCTAGGCTGTACTGTACTATATAGTGCCAGAGCGGGTTGTTATGGGCCATAATAGAGTTCGTTGGGGTGGGGTCTTGGCAAAAGTGAGCGACTCGGGTGTGTGAGCGACTCGCCCATGAAGTACGTTAATAGGAAATTACTAA